>NC_051182.1:117158420-117436246 GCF_013339695.2 Rhipicephalus sanguineus | reverse complement strand
TACCACATATCGTGTTGCATGAATATGAACGCGTGACCGTCGTTGTTACCTGTAGCAAGTTATGTGTTGCACTCCTAAGCACGTGGATGACGGTCCAATTAGGAAGGAAAAAATTAGGAGCATTATGCGAAAGAAAAAAGAAAGAAGAAAGAAGAAGAAAGAAAGAAAGAAAGAAAGAAAGAAAGAAAGAAAGAAAGAAAGAAAGAAAGAAAGAAAGAAAAGAAAGAAAGAAAGGTGGTACGCCAGGCACACACACGCCAGGCTTCGCGTGAGCCCAGTTTCTGGACAGGGCAAGGACTCCTGAATTTCTTTAGGGATCACAATGAGAGGAAGTGACATACATCATCTGAAGTTCACTGCACTCAGCACCTACCTACTGTGGTGAAGACCGTGCAGCCCATGGACAGGGCGATCGAGATGGCGGCCTGTCCGACACCTCCGCTGCCAGAGTGGACGAGCAGGGACTCGCCGGGCCTCATGTTGCCACGAACCACGAGGGCGTAGTAGGCCGTCGAGTAGGCAACCGGAACTGTGGAGGCCTCCTCGAGGCTCCAGGAATCGGGAACCTCCCACAGGAAGCCTGGGTCAGCGGCCACTGCCGTCGCGATGCCCTGAGAAGCCACGGATCCCATGACTCGGCGGCCCTTCGGGTCGCGACCGGAGAACTCCAGGCCGAGGACGCAGTCGGAGGTAGCAAGGTTGCCTGTTTGAACGAGGGCAGCAGGCTCAAACTTTTTAAGTTAATTTCAATACAGAAAATCCTATGAACTAGTACTTTATGCTTCAGTTGTATAATTACGAGTTGCAGCAGCTTCCAATAAGGCAAAGTCGAGAAATACAGTGATTCTGTGAGGAAATTAGGTGGTCGACACGCAACCGTATGGTGACGTATCATGAAATGATGCAACGCTATAGACTGGCCAGACGTCACGCTCCCCTCCGCCTTCCCCCAACCCTAGGCACAAAATGTTAACGGCAGGAGCAGGTGTGGAGGCAACTTCAGACGGCCCGCTTTCTAACCCCAATTCTGTACTCTTACATCTATCCAACTACATTTACACCTCAATGCAAGCTATGCCGAGCAGCTTTTTTTTACTTGCCACAGGGCTGTCCCAGTATACGTATCCATGGTAGCCCGCAGGACTTTTAAATTTGCACGATGCAGCAGTGGGAAGCCTCACTGCTCAGCTCCGACCCAGACGAGCAGGTCTGGATCACTGGACGGGCAGAGGCAGCCGCTAATGAGCAGGAGCTACTGGCCGACTAACCGTCGTCGCCTTCCGCAATCGAAGAAACCATTTTAATTGGTTTCAATAAAAGTTCTGTCCTCCTCCTCCTCCTCCTCCTTGTAGGTTTTCCCACCAGTACGCACGATTACGGCGGAGTTAGATGTACTGTTCAGGGCATAATCATATATGTAACTTTTTTAACAAACGTAAATGATACAGCTGCTTGCAGGAGGTTACACTATAAGCCGGTGCATCAATTACGTTTGCCGAAAAAAAACGCGATTAGTAAGCCGGCTTTCGCTACGGTAACACGACCAGCTATTACCGCTGGATACATGTTAACAGACTCTACAAAACACTACGTTACGTCATACACAGCACCGACCTTACGGCACACGTCTAACGCTCATACACGCACACAAAATATTATGCCTTGAGGGCTAGTCTATGTCGCAGTGAAAAAAAAAATGATGCACCGACCCATTACACAATAACACGTTAGTAATCGACATCAAAGCGTCGCTATCTACTCGTAGCCGGCTATGTATGACATTCCTTCAACAAAGGGGTTTCGTGTAGCCGTACTCGGTGCAATAAATTGAAGTGAGAACGATATATGTACCGGAATATGTAGTTGAAGCACGATGTTATAGCTACTTACCAGGAAGTGCATCCGGCGGAAGCTTCCCAGTGGCCAACATGATGTCTCTGAAGTTGAGCGGAGCGTAGTACACGCTGCACAGGACACCATTCGCAGTGGCGGACGGATGCACGTACCGCAGCGGCGACTCGTACCACTGCAGGCTGGACAGGTCGCCTCGGGTCTGCACGTTCAGGAAGGCATACGGCGTCACGGTCTTCGGGGCTCCGTCAGACTGCGTGACCATGTGCCGATACGACCCCCACTTCCCGCCGCGGTAGACGTTCATGACCAGGTCTTTATCCAGTATCTCCTTGTACGCCGGGTTACTCGGGCTGAAGTCGCTGACCTTGCTAGATCCCTTGACGCTCGCATTCAATATACACCTGACGTGGCTTCCGCCTTCCTGCCTGAGGCAGTTGGTTAATCCTACGACTCCACTGACGTTCGCATCCTCGCTGAGGAGCCAGACGTTTTCTCCAGCAGGTCTATTCTCGAACTCGGCTATCTTGGTCTTGAGAAGCTCGACCCACTCGTAGCCGGCGTTCTTGACTGTGATCACCTCCTGCTTGACGATGTCGATGAATCCCGTCTTCCGGAGCAGGAGCAGCGTGGACACGTTGTTGGACTTGAGGCCGACCAGACGGAACCCTCGGGCACAGAAGGCTGCCTCCAGGGCCTTTCTGGCGTGGAATCGTAGCGGGACCTTGCCGACTGTCGATAGGAACATCTCGGCCGGGGTGAGGGAAGTGCGCTGGGCAACCAGGACAAAGCCATTCTCTTTGCATTGGGAGTAGAGCTTCTCAACCTCGGACTCGAGACTATTGCCGGATATGCTGGCGATGCCACGCAGAACAAGCAGGTCGACCTCGGGAAGCCCGTCCTTGGAGGCTGACGCGGGGTCCCACTTGATTGTCTTCGCTCCTTCGGGGAGGTGCTCAGCCGCGATCAAGTCAGGAGCTGGGTGGGCTACGGTGTAGTCGATCTTGAGTAGGATGTTGGACAGCCGGAGCAGGTCTGTAACCCACGGCGCCAGCATCATGCTGCCTTGACCAGCCAGTTCAAGGACGCGGATCTTCTTTGTGCTCGTGTTCTCGACCACGACGTCCAACAAATGGCGCAGCGGGTCCTCTTCGAAAAGTACCGTGTTAAGAAGGTCCCCTTCCAGGTCTCCCTTGTGGGTCGCCAATACGGAATGGACCGTGGCTACAAGAGACGAGATGGAGCTGTCGGCCTCCTTCTGTATCGCGGTCAACACCTTGAGGAGGCCTTGGTTACCGCCCGGGTTATCCAAGTACTGGTTGAGAACCTGCTCAGAAGCTTCGCGGAAACCGTTCATAACGTCGCTGATTTGGCTCTTGTTCATGCCGCAGGACTCGAGGACGTGTCGCGCGATGCCGCAGCACACGTCGGCGTACTCGCGTATATGGGACTCGCGTTGGTTGCGAGCAGCCTCATCGTCTATGTACGGCACAAATTGGTACTCTTCGAGGAAAGGTGTTTGCTGTACGGCACGCCGCGGGGCGATGCTAGCCTTCAGGCCGGTTATGGCAACGCCGCCGGCGAGGCACGTGTTGAGGTATGGGTTGTAGACGACGTCGATGCCTTTGAGGAGGGACAGTTAAAGAAAAAAAAAGGTATGAGAACATCCAGAGGCACCAGAGATGTGACGAAATTAATAGGCCGGAGACTATTGAGCATAGGATGACAGGCTTTTCTTTCTTGTAACATTACAACAAAATGTTTCAAAATGTAACATTTGTTGTCCAGTTACAAGCTAAACCAATATAACTGTGTTCTTTTAGTGAATACTCAGCGAAGGATCTACTAGCAAGCGCACTAGGGTCCTGTACTACAGTAGGTGTTACAAAAGACACTGCACCTGCCGAAAAAATAGGATTGAAAGAAAAGGCAGCGTTCTTTTCCTACTAATGAGAAGCAGAAAAAATTCGAAGATGGCGAAGAAGAATTTGTAGGTAGGGTGCTGTACTTACAACTGATTTCATTGCAGTAAGTAGGTGTGCCCAACAGGCTTAGCTGTGCATGCGTAACAGCAGTGATACTGAAACATTTGTACTACGCAATGACCGCGTATGGACATGCCTGTCTACGAAGTTATATGTTTGTCGGGATCGGGCAGTAAAGGCGGGGAGGGCCTGACATGCTTCGTCTCCAAGGTCATAAAGATAACCGTGTGTCTATAGCAGAGGTTGAAGTAGCGCGACAAGAATAAGGACACGAAAAGAACGACTACCTCAGGACAAGCGCTTGTCCTGCGGTATTCTTTCCTGTTGTGTCCTTGTTCTCGCGCTGTTTGATATACTGCTCTAAATATGAATAAACTAGACTAGCCCTCATCAAGTTGCTACCAACACTGTCCCACCACAGCTCCTGTACGTCTACGCTCGCTGGTTTTTTGACTAGCACACCGACGGCATGAGGCTTTATTTTATACACAAATGACCGGCGAGAAAGAGAAAGCCGAGAAAATCAACAGCAGCACATCTTACGTGAGATATTACGTGAATAATTACCAAACCACAGTCGAGAGAGCAGGCTTCTAGCATCCTCGTAGTCCTTATGTTTTTGTTTGAAGGGACACAATTACATAATAAATGCGGAGATTTTACAAGGCTTAATTACCGACATCGCCGACCTTCTCGTAGACCTTAGCGTGGACTTCGGGGTCAACGCGGCACGATTGTATTCTGACGGGCAGTCTGAGGGTTCGCACAGGGTGGCCCAGGATGCTGAACTGCAACATGGTGTCGATGAAGGTCACCCAGTTGTCTTCCCACTTGAGCTTGCCGTACGGTTCTGCAAAGGTCGTAAGGGGAAGGCTCAAGGCGAAACAACGGGCCACAAGAAAGTTTTCCCAGGCAATATTGATGTTTCTACTTGCAAGCTAACGTTATGCAAAAGAGTGCTGCAACCCGTGACGATTCATCACAGTGTACCAGAGCTGGGCAGTATCGCGATACAAGAGTATCGCGATAGTATTTCAGAGATACTTTTTTTGAGTATCTGTATTTCTGTATCGAGATACATTTGAAAAATGTATTTGTATTTCAGTAGTGAAATACATTTACGATGTATCGTTTGTATCGCGATACTATGCAGGACACGAGCATCTCGTTACGTTTTTTTTGTCGCAAATGAGTTGAGGCGTGTTTCCAAGGGGGGAATGAGGGGGTTTTTTTTTGTTTGTTTCTGTGGCAAGACAAGCAAAGGCGCGCCGCCGGTCGCCGACAGATAGGGCGGCGATGGTTTCCCCTCAAGCACAGAATGGTCCATGTGGTAAAGCGCGCGACAACGCAGACGGCAGAATCGCGGGGGCAGTGTTGTCGGCCTCTGCCGACGAAAGTCGCTGTCTCTCAAGGTCAGTGCAGCACGCCTAATTTTTTTCGGGTGGCAAGCCATTACTTCGCGACCCCCCGCGCGGATATCGCCTTGGAACAGGCTTTGCAATGCTTCGCGGGCGTTCAGTTCTCAAAGCGGCGGCACTTTCAAAAGCAGTTCCCGTAGTCGCGGCGGAAGTGACTGGCTATCTTTGACGCGCTTTCAGCCACCTCTCCAATGTCAGGGTGCGTTCCTAATTGATTACGTGCGTGAAACGGTCTTTGTGGTAGCAGGCTCCCCCACCGCCGGAGCTGACTTCGCCTGTCGCGGCTTTCTAAAATGGGTGCTGGTAGCGTCGGTGGTGGTGACAGCTTCATCGAAGCCGACAGGGTCAGACGGCTGAGGATTCTGAAGATGGGGACCGACTTCCGATTCTGAACAGTCAGAACAACCTAAGTGAAGGCGGAAGTGTTTCGGTATCTAGATGACCCGAGAAGAGATATCGCCACACTGCAGGGCGATCCGGCTATGAAGGTGGTATTTATTCACTATAACACGAACGTGTGCTCGCCTTCAGCGGTAGACACACTTTTTTTTTTCGTGAGTCTTGTGCTGAGGCTGAACCGACGCTGTTAGAAGAGAGCCTATTTGAGAAGCCTACACAGCAACCTTCTTAGCAAAGCAGATCTTCAAAATAAATGTGTGCTTTTTCTCAATTCACTGAGGTTCATTAGTGCACTAGAAGAGATCCATTAGTGATTCGAGTGATTTGCTTAGAGTGTGCTTTTTCTAGTATAGCTTAGTTGGTTCGTCAAGTATGTCGATTTCGGTGTCCAATCCTTGTTACTGTTGCTGTGAAATAGCGTATTTTTATTGCAATTGATACTTGTAATTATGTCATTATTACTAATTATGTACTTTGTCCGCCCCCCTCCCCTGCAATGTCTTAATGGCGCTGAGGGTACTGTAATAAATAAATAAATGAACTGAACGTTTCGATGCGCTGTAACTTTAATTACAACATTATGCTGCACTAATAAGTGTCTTTGCGTAGTATGAGCATCCTTGAAATAAAAAAAAGTATTCCAGTATCTGTATCGCTGTAACTGTATTCCGGAATACTTTTTTCGTCTTATTGCAAAAGTAACTCCGAAATATCCCGTTATGTTAAAGGCAAATGTATCTCAGTATCTGTATTTTAGGCTTCCAGTTCATGTATTTCGATATCTGTATTCCGGAATACTTTTCTGAGTATCTCTGCCCAGCCCTGCTTGTTACTGTTGCTGTGAAATAGAGTACTTTTTTATTGCGATTGATATATGTAATTATGTCATTATTACTAATTATGTACATCGTAAGCCGCCCCCCCCCCGCATCTGTGATGTCTGAATGGCGCTGAGGGTAGTGTAATAAACAAATAAACTAAAAGTTTCAATGCACTGCAATTTTATTTACACCATTATGCTGCACTTATAAATGTCTTTGCGGAGTGCGAGCATCTTTGAATTAAAAAAGTATTATAGTATCTGTATTGCAGTATCTGTATTCCGGAATACTTTTTTCGTCATATTGCAAAAGTATCTCTGAAATATCCCGTTACGCTAAAGGGAAATGTATCTCAGTATCTGTATTTTAGGGTTCCGGTCCATGTATTTCGATATCTGTATTCCGGCATACTTTTCCGAGTATCTCTGCCCAGCCCTGCAGTGTACCACTGAACAAGTGAAAAGCTCACGAAGCCTGCAGCACATGCACTGTTTCCAATTTCTCCGGTTGTACTGCAGCCACGCCTTTCCTAAATATTTCAAAGCTACGTTCACGCAAAGTTGCATCAGTTGCAGCTCGCATGCACTTTCCGGACTGCGCGCAACGCAGCACGTTACTCGTGAGCGACACAACTGCAGGCGAAAGACTTACTGTTGAGGTCTGCCTTGATGATGCCCCGGAAGCCTCCGGAGTACTCGTAGCCCCGGAGCCTGAGTTCCTTGTAGATGTCTTCGGTCTCTAGTTCGTAGGTGACAGTCTCAGCAGGCGTTCCAGGGGGTTCCTTTTCCAGAAGCTTCTCGCCTTTTTCGGCCATGCGGATGCGGCCACTCGCGGCCACAGTGCCTGCTTCGCACACCTCGAACTCGCCGGAGGCGCGCATGATGTTCACCAGGAACTTCACGCAGCCTGCAGCACCAAGTTGAACAATGGTCTGGGCCCGAGCTAGTTGGAACTGTGACGTATTGGAAACGGTAAACGCACCAGGACACAGATAACAAAAATAATCGTTTCCGTTTGTGTGGTTCTTGATCCCTGCTGGTAGCACCCTGTGTTCTGTTTGTTGTCTGCGTCTTGGTGTGGTTATCGCTTTTCATACGACAAAATAGAAACGAGCGATTTCCTTGTCCACGGTGGCGTACACCTCAAAGAGAGGTCTGGCGCTGTGGTACAGTGGTTATGGTGCTAGCCTGCTGACCCGAAGGTCTCTGGTTCGATTCCAGCCACAGCGGTTGCTTTTCGATGCAGGCGAAATGCTACAGGACCGTTTACCGTGCGTTGTCAGTGCACCTTAAATAGCACCAGATGGTCCAAAGTTCCGAAGCCCTCCACTACGGCATGCCTCAAACCATATCCTGGTTTTGTCACGTAAAACCACAGATATTATGACAAAATCAAAGCTACATCGTTTATGGCATGCAGCGCATGCGTACTTCGACTCTTTTAGCTTACGGACGCTTTCCTAGTGATCAGAAAATCGATGTTGCGGTGAGAGTTTGTCGTGCCTGCCCTATTTCGACTTTTTCGCTTGCTAGGCTATGTGTTCTAAAAGTAATCGATGGTGTTTTACGAGCCACACCCATGGCATGGTTATGAAGCATGCCGTAGTGAAGGGGACACCGGAGACTTCGACCACCGGGGTTTTTTTTAACGTACACCTAGATCTAAATACACGGGTCTCCAGCATTCGCCTCCATCGTAATGCGACCGCCGTCTCTGGGATCGAACCCCCGCCATTCGGGTCAGCGGCCGAGCGCCGTAACCACTGTACAGTCTGAATGACACTTGTACAGAGGGGCCAGTGGCTGCTTCATTCGCCTTTTTTTTTGCAGAATTAGGAAGAGACAAAGGCCATAGAGAAACTAATCGTAGTCGTACTGCATGCTAAGTCCGTATTTCATATTGCAAGTAGGAACGGAAGCTTGTAGATGACGCGAGGTAACAGCTGCGGACGGCTCTCGACCACCCTACAGACAAGTGATTCAAACTCTACCACCTAGGATTTGCATTCTGGCGCCCAGTCGTAGGCATAGGCGTGCGCGTGAGAGTAGGAGGGGGGTGGTCTCACCGCCTAACCATCTAAGGGGGCGCAATATCTGCCCCATAAATATACTCGGTGGGACTTTCCGGCCATTGTCATACGTGCAGGGTTATGGCTACGCAGGTGATTGACGATAATGGCGGCCGAACACCACTAATATTGAATTCCAGGAACTGTTCTGGTCCGCACCTTTACCCTCACGTAAAGGCCATTGTGAGGAGAACGTTATCGCTGCGCTGACATTCTCGCGCAGCTCGTTTTCTTTCGGACTTGACAAACAGGCGCGGGGAGCAGCGTTGAACTCTGCGAACACTTGAAGAAAGCCAGTAAAAGAACGGGACACGAGAAAGAAGCAGACGCAAACACCGCTCCAGCGGTATTTGCGTCTGCCTCTTTCTCGTGTCTTGTTCTTTTGCTGGCTTTCTTCAAGTATCCTGAACCAACTGGCCCCTATCTCAACTCTTCTGCCAACACCCCCGTCCCCCGCCGCTTCCCCCAATGGAAAAGCTCGCGCACGCCTGCTGTCATAGAGACCTCCGATAGTACCTCCAGCGGAGGGTGCCTATTGTCAGGCCCTTCTCCTACAGGAGCGCTTATACGCTAGACCTACCACTCTTTGGTATGATGGTGGCCCTGTGCAGAGTGACGTCCTCGAAGACCACGGGCACTTGGTCGAACGGCTTGCCGCAGCGCTTGGTCAGTGACTTCCATGCGAGCACCATGTAGCCCGTCGCGGGGAATAGCACTCGGCCATCAAGCTGGTGACCGGATATGTAGGCATCGCCCTCGTTGGACTCCATGTCGACTTCGACGACCTCCTCCGAAACCTGTGGCGCCCATTCGATAGTGAGCTGCTTGTCTACGGCTCATTGCAACGGGCAGCGAGAATGAAGAAGACGGATAAGAGTCGCGTATGACGAGCGCTAAACTTCAACTGCTTTTCATTCACAGAATTCAGTCCTTGAAAACTAACAGAAGAGCATAACCTTATGGCACTATCGTAGCCCGATAACAGACAAAAGTATGACGATAAAGACTATAATGCTTCACAATGATAACGCTTATTAAAGAGAATTGTATACACACACTATGCGCATGCTTAGCGCTTTTCACACAGAGTTACTTCACTTTGTGAATATGGCACAGGTGCCTCTCTGATGAATGAATTTATTGTAAGTCGTCACCTACCCGTAACCTGTTGCAATTAATCCTAACCAACGCACCCAAAGTTTTTGTTCGTCTGCGACTGCTGGTATCTTGAGTTGCCCATATCGGGCACTTGTAATACAGCAGGCGTACTTCTGCGCGGTCTCCGTGACCCGTTGAAGAATAAGACAAATACCCGCGCAGTCGCGATAGCTCTAGAGACTATGTTGATGGCAAACACTGCAGTGCCTTTCGGGAGTCATGGCTCGTGAGAATAAACCTTAGAATTGATGGAAGTGCTAAGCATTTTTATGTAGCTTCTTTCCGTATTCTCCAAAGCACAACTCAAGCTCGGAAGCACAACTCAAACACGAATAACCGAAATCTGGGCCCCCGCCAACATGGGCGTAGTCTGTCTCAAACTTACTAACCTCAAGGAGACGGCACACTCCGCTGCACGCAACATAACTGACCGCTACGGAAGGGTCCTAGCGGTGGACGCAGACAAGGACAGGCTAACGGGCTACAATGGCGTTACTAGGGCTCTCTATCTGGCCGTACGTAGTTTCACTCCACCTAACAGCGAGTTGTGCAGAGCCCAAGCAACCACCTGGCGGCGGCTACAGACTGACGCTTATCCAAACCCGCTAGCGTATCGTAGATTCTACCATGAGATCTATCACGAGAGCGCCTGCAATGTCTGACGTATAGAACCTATTACGCTCACACACATGCTTTGAGAATGTGAAGCAAATGCTAAAGACATTAATCCCGATGATATGTCGGCGAGACAGGCCGATGCCCTGCACAGCTCGGAGCTCGTCGACCAAATCTGGGCCGTCCAGCAGGCCTGCGAAGCGGCGACTAGGTTAGGCCTCGGCGTCCCGACGTAGGAGATCTTAGCCCGGGTCATCAAACTGCATGACACTGAACAAGAGTTTTCGCCATACAAAAACCGCAGTCGAACACGCTACTTTGGATCTACAAAATGAGTTGTACAGCATTTTGTAGCGTTACCTACACTGGCCGAGGCGGAGCAATTTCGCGTGGCAGCTTGAGAGCCGTGTTGCGCATGCGCGAGGAGCAGTGACATCACACGGCCCACAGCTGGCGCACCGGAGCAACACCCCCTACATTCCTAAGGCCTTTCCAATGGTTGCGGGACGTCACCCCATGTGTCCGCGCGGGCGCTGCGTTCCGGTATTCCGGAGCGTCGCGCTCGCTTCTCCTGGTGTTGTAACAGTCTGTGATCGGTACAAAATACTATGTCATGTCTTTGAGAAGCTTTCTCGGGCAACTCGTTCACAAAAAGAAAGAAAAAAAAACGCCACAGTGATACGCGTAGCGTAGCAATCAAACGTAGCTTTTTTTTTCAACGCGACACTATGAAGTTTGAGATGCATGGGCCGGGCAAGTACTGGGCCTACTTTTCTTCATTTAAAAAAATAAAGAAATAAGAAAAGGAAAAATAAAACCACCTTCGGAGGAGGGTTTCTACATCTGCAATGAAAGGTAATTACAATATTGTTTTTGAATACTTATGTTTTATTTCTTGCATCGCATCATGAGAATGCCATTTTTATTATCGCAGTAACTTGCTACATAACACGCTTGGCATCGGCTCCAGGATGGTTGCACACATCAATATGCAGAAAACAGAACACGGAGACCAAACCAGGCGTAGTTTATGGCAGTAAGAGCAAAACAGAAGTTATTTCACCTATACTGTGAGAAGGATATCCTTCTTAACACTGTTCATTTACAAATGCACCCCACTGCTCAATGAATATTCACGAGAAATGCACGCTTCTTCATTGTTGTGTTGAAGTATTCTCATTATGTACGAAAAGGGTATTCCCTTTCGACAATTACAGCTGTTGCAGATAAGAACGAAGATTCGCACGCCCGATAAGGCAATGTTACAATTTCTTACCTTGGAATGCACTGTTCGCGTGATATCCTTCCGTGGGAAAGCTCGAAGCCACGCTTTTTTGTGCGCGTCATCACTTGGGAATGAATACACGCGCACTTTTGGCCTATTGTCATACTTACCGCGACACCCAGAAACACAACACCGGCCCAAGTTGCACGAACTTGCAGTCGTTGCGATGCTATGCGATTCTCGCCAAACGTCACATCGTGCATTAACACGTGTACGCCGAAAAATGAACGCTCACACGGACACGAAGAACACCGAATTGAGCGAGAATACATGGCACGAAGAACAAAAATTGTGCAGCAGCTTGGCCAACACGCACTGACTTGCCTGGGAAAGCACGCCGAGCACACACGTGCAGCCAGACTACAGTGAAACCAGACGTTTTTCCGGTTGTTTCTGTCGGACACTTGGTATCTGAAACTTAATAGGCCTCAGGCCCTTACGCTCAGACTACTGTAGACGGAGACGTACCCTAATCCGAACTTCCTACACGCCATTTATCCCGAGGTATTCCCCAGTGACGCTTGCCCCGCATATGGAGACGCAGCCACGCTAGCTCATATGCTCTGGGAGTGCAAGGCAACGCACACTAACCCCGATACTTCGTCGGCCAGGTGGGAGGCGGCCCTCCGCAGCTCCCTCCTGGCTGACCAGCTCTGGGCCGTCCAGCAGGCCCGCGGAGCGGCCGGCAGGCTTGGCCTGGCGGTCCCGACGTGGGAGTCGCCCGCTGCGCGATGACGCGCGCCTTGCAGCAACCCCCCCCCCCCCCAATAACGTTTTTCAACCAACCAACCAACCAACTTGGTGTGACGTAGCACGCGGGGAAAGGACGATGTGAAGAGGCCTGAATAAGTTTTAGAGGGTGTTGACCGGAGCCTCCGCCGCCGCGCGCGCCTCGCCGGTCTGCGCATTCTAGAGAAGTGACGTCATAGCCGCGGCAAAGGCATTGTCGCCGGCGCGCGCCCAGCTTAGCTAACGCTACGTATATCCCGGCATAGCCGAGCTAAGCCACTGCAAATTTTTTTCAATATCGCGCGTCGGAGATATCTCAGCAAACTACTTCACGGTACGTATTGTAGTTTGCAACATCCACTCGCTGAGTCGGCATTCCATGTATAAGAGGAGTTTTGCTAAAAGAAGTATTGAGAGCAACAAGTGATCTCACTACGTGTTTGACGGCGCACATGTTGAAACTGGTGAGTAAGTATCAAAATCCGCCCCAATCGCATTTGCATTTGTCTTAAGTTGTTAAATTGGCAAACGTCCCATAAAGTACTTGTTTAGAAGCTTCACCAGCGAGAAAGTGTCAAGTATACAAACAAGTATCTCTGGTTGCTTGTGTCAATGACGTTGCCCACCTTGAGAGTTGTAGTTCAGGTACTTTAACAGGCACGCGTTCAGCTGACATGAACTACATGACACGTGGGGGAAGAAGCGCTAGTAAATCGCCTTATAAGTCGCTGTTACCAAGTTGGTGCGGCGCTGCACAGTGTTACGACCGGGTATTTCGATCCATTCCACCGCTGTCGACTGTTGTTACGAGAGGCGTAGTTGTCCGATGCGGACCCAGGGGGTAGCGTGGAGCTGAGGGGCGGGAGTCGCACCGCAGGCCCAGGGACGTCCAGAACAGTAGGAAGCCGAGGCAGAGACACCGGCGTTGAGGAAAACTTAACAGACGTTTATTTACATCATAGAGGACAGGATCGTCAGAACGACATCTAGTCCGATCGATCCGTCCCGAGCAGACGCTCTGCTGCTCCTTAAATACGCTTCATTCCCAAGATAGGGAAACTGCTTAATTGGAAATGTCCAATCACAAACGTGCATGCCTTTGAAGCTGCATAACTAGCAAACGTCCAATCACAAACATGCATGCCTTTGGAGGGTCCGTCTCTTCGACACATAGGTCACCGCCCCCAGGATGCAAATGCCAGGGACCACTGCACTCTCACTCTCTACGTCCGACCAGTTAGGAAGAAAGGGGGGCAATGTCACTTCGGGGAACTGAAAATCCCTTTACGAACAAAGGCACCAGCTATCACCAAAACAAGCTCGTTCGAAACACGTGTTCCACAGAGGAGACCCGCGCGTAGCTGCCAGCTTCCCGCCGAAGCGCTCAGTTCAGGGAAAAGACAGCAGGTGTAGGTGTCTAATCCGTTCTCCGAAGTGAGAGGGGGGGGGGTCCAAGAAGCAGGAAAACTCGTTTGGAGACAGCTGGCCCAGGACCTTCGTATCTGCTTTGTAACAACAGTAATATTTATGTTGGTGCCTCACCGAAGACAGCGAGTCGCGCGGCGAATTCTTCGGGCAGTGGTGGCTGTAGTGCGCATTGCCGCACATTCAACTTCTTTCAAAGTTGTGCTACCACGAACGTCGCTAGACATATTGTCGAATTCGCCACCCTTTCAATTCGGATTCGAACTGTCGCCGCACCAGAAACTTATAGAGGCGTTATTAAACTTGTTGCGCGGAAGTGACCAATTTTGCAGGCTGTAGCACTCCCGATGCTCAGGTTTCCTGTTTTCTTTGATTATATTTTATACTCCTCGTCTCGATGCTCTTCTTCAATTAAATTGTTTTATTACTCACAGGGAGATGTGTACATCAATTATAAAGGCAGGGCCCCCTAACTCGCATAGGGGTTGTGAAAGGAGCCCTATAATGTCATCTCCATTCACCTTCTGCCTCCATGTGGTGTAGGGTAGCAAACAGGGTGTCTCAATCGCGATTGACCTCACTTACTATCCCTAATTTTATCTCTCTTGTTGAATCCGATTGGCACAGTGGGCTGCTACGCCCTCTTTAGTTCAAAGCGCCGCCGTTGCATGATTTGATGATGTGGCCGCCGTTACTTTTTCAAGAGGGTGGCCTAATCTCTACATTAAGCGAGTAACAGCGCGAACACACACCCACAAGAGAGGCGACAGCGCGATAAGCGCTTGTGTGTCCGTGTCGTCTCTCTTGTGGGTGTGTGTGTTCGCGCTGTTACTCCCTTAATCTACAATGAACCAACTCGCCCAGAAAAAAAGTATTAATAAATTAGTGACCTAATCTCACCTGCGCCATTGTTGGGAAGTCGCTCCAAGTGACGACGTTCCACTGCTGCGAGTGGTCCCAGCTGACCAGGTGGCCGATGTTTGGTGTACCACGCGGCAGTGGCCACGGCACCGGTGGGTACAACGGAGCCAAGTCCAGCTGGACTCCCAGGGTGTGTAGCTTACCCAGCGAGCTGAGGAAGAAGGTCGCGTTGTCCACGTTCTTCTTCATGAGGCCCAGGCAGCTAGCTCCCGTGCCCAGGGCACGCCGGAGAATGGCCTGCGGTATGAAAATACATGTCACATGTAAAACGTATGTGCGATGGTTCCACCACTCCTCCCCCCTCCGCGCCGCTCTTCAAAAAGAAAAAAGAACGAAGCGATTTGGTGTTGTCTTATTTTGAGAGGACGTGTATCGCAATGTTGCAGTGGCATAACTGTCTGATCACAGGGAAATTTACAAATCGAACAATAATAAAGGCTTTCTTAATAATTTAGTAGCTAAAATAGTATAATGTATTAAGTAAATCTAAATCAGATAGAAATTCAGGTATTGAAGCAATGAAAGACCCTTGAAACACGGGGTGTCGTTGGAGAGAACATTTCGACAAGCGGACTTGTCTTCTTCAAGAAACGCTTGTAACATTGGCAGGCAAGTTAACGCATAATGTAGACCCAATACACCGCAATGGAAAGCAATGATATTCACCCGTCCAGAACAGTACGGAACCTCAACTTACCAGGCAAAGGTTGGAGCTCCAAGACGATACTACCGCTACCTAGTCACTGGCGAACGCAAAGAAAAAAACGTTTAAACATTGGAGAGAAAAAAAAAGACGCAAAAGGGAGTGGGACAGCGGCCGTTACAGACATACAAGTAGCTTTAAATGATACGGTAAAGGCGCACTGCAAAACATGCGGTACAGCTTGGTTAGTTCATGCACGCTAGCTATCTTGTGGTTATTTCGTTTCGGAGGCAATGTAATTAAGTGTTTCTGATTACCCCCCCCCCTTTTCGCCTACATTTCTGGTGTCCTGCTATTCCAGGAAATCCTTATACATTTGCTCGAACTGTCTGCACTAATTTCTTTGTTGGGCGTCAGCCGAAAGACACTGCGCCCCCATGTTTAAAAGCACTGACTGAACGATCAGACCAACTTTCTACAGAAAGGTTCCACGTGGTCTTCAAATAAACCTGAACATATTTCTTATGCTTTCCGCGTGGTTCTTAAAGAGTCTACTGAAATTTGCATGTCAAGATGGCGGTTGTGTATCTTCAGAACACCGACACGTCGTCTGCCTCCTCTTCGCACACCTCCCCATAGCTGCAACCCCGCTACAATATCATGCGCGGTTTCAGGGAATGCAGGCAGAATTAATAGATTTCACGCGGAACCTAAAGGCATATAAATGCCGTGGCAATGTGAAGAAACAAGCCTAGGGCGTAGCGAGCAAAATAATGCATGTATCTTACCTGCAGAAGACAGTGCGGCGCGATCTCGACCACGATGGCGTTGCTGGGAACGTGCCGGAGGGCCTCGCAGAAGAGTACGGGAGAGAGCAGGTTGTTCACGTGGTACTCGGCCGAGCAGCGCTTGGCGATGGGCTCGCCCCAGCGGCTCTCGGGCACCGATGAACTCACCCAGCGCTCGGTTCGGGGCTTAGACTGGGACACCACCTGGATGATAGATGGGGGAGAACGGGGAGTGGTTACTGACAGGAAAATGAAGGCGGCACTAACTTCCGCACGTTGCCCATAAGGGAGAGCGGCTCAAAGCCACAGAGTAGGGTAATGAAGGAGTGGACGATGAAAGATATTGTGGATGGTTTTGAAGAGGACCACCGCTGATGCCTGGGGAATACAGGTCGTCGACTGGAGATATAAGTAGGCATGAACATAATGGACAACGTAGAGAGAGAGAGAAAGAGATAAACGCACAGGGTGCCATAAGCATTCGCCTAAGACAACTGGACGGCAAAAACCATCTTCGTCTTGTTCTTTTTCTTCTCAGTTGATTTACTGATCCTACCCCCACCCCGTAACCTCTCTGCACCTAACGTTGTTTTGCACTGCCTCCAGGATCGGGGTCCTAGCAAGCATTCTGCATCTCACCTGGTTTGCACTCCCTCCGGGATGCGCCCACCTATGACTATGCTATGATTGCGTGTGATGATAGCGAAGTCATTATGACGTCTCAGTGCCGTTGCACATTATGGAAATCTGCGACGTCTTAATGACGTATTAGTTCGCAATCTCTGATGGCATTACTTTTTGAATTGTTCGTGTTGACGCTGCCGCGGCCGACGGTTGCTTTTAGCGTTTTACAAGGCATCTAAGGCTTTCGCCTTAAATAACTTCACTGCCAGAGGGACAGAAAAGATCCCCTAAGTGCGATGCCTCTCGACCGCTACTCCGCGCTAGTGGAGGGGTTAGGTGGGTCAACTTAGTCACATGGTGATGGAGGGTGATCACATGGTGAGATTGATTAGAGCTCCACAACATGCTGTTTCTGTGGCCTCTCCAATTTCCGCTCTCTTTTTTCGCTTCCCTTCAGCCTCCCGAAACGACGCTTCACCATGCTTGATCCCTCATGGAATGCAGGAATAGGCGCTTATCCTACCGTCAAACACCCACGTTCTGATGCGAGCGAGAACGTTTAGCATTATAAGCATAAATACTAATGGCCAAGACTCATTACAACCCTGGAGCACCATGTTCATACTTGCCTCAACTGCCAGCGACGCAAGTCGCGCCTCCGACGAAGCCAGCCGGCCTGCTCCAACTCTTCAGTTCCCACGAACACCGTTTGACCATTTACCAGAATAGATATTTTGGGTCCACTTCCTGCCTCTACTGCAGGGAACCGCTGAATTATTGTCGCAACACATTATCTGACCCGGTTCGCCGAAACAAACGCTATCCAAAGAAGCAGAGCAGTGGAGGTCGCGATATTTTTCATAGAAAATGTTGTGCTCAGACATGGTGCACCAACAGTCGTGATAACAGACCATGGAATCGCATTCACGGAAGATCTTTTAGACCATCTCTTGATCTTAAGTGGAACGACTCATCGTAAGACTACCGCCTACATCCCGCAAACGAGCGGAGAAGCAGAGCGCCTAAACAAAACGACTGAAAACATGCTTTTAATGCACGTAGATGTCGAACATAAAAATTGGGACAAAATCATGCCTTATATCAGGTTCGCATACAATGCAGCTAAACAAGAAACGACTGGTATGACTGTATTCAGCCTCGTTCATGAACGGGGTGTACGGACAATGTTGGCTGCTTTGTTACTACACGAATGGGACGACACTGACACGGACGCCAACGTTCTAACTCAATGCGCGGAGGAAGCTAGGCAGTACGAACGCTCGCGGATTCCTCAGCAACAACAATGCGACTCAAGCCGCTGTAACGCCCACCGCAATACAGTAACCTACGAAACCACCGACAAAGTGGGGGTTGGGACGCCCATACAGAAACGTTGACTGTGCGAGAAACTGTGAAGGCGATACTTCGGACCATATCGAGTATCGCGACAGCTGAGCGACTTCACCTACGAGGTCGCCCCCGACAGTCCGTACTGCACGAGGCGTCGCCAGCACCGGCCTGAACTTGTGCGTGTAGTATGCATGTAGCCGTATGTGAGCGAGCGGCTGTGCGTTTCCATTAAATGGCAGTTCTGGTTTAGCATTGGGGCGATGCTGTTTTTAAGGAGAGGCAAGTGACACGTCTGCACACAAAAACGACAATGGCCATGAGGAGGTTTAACAGACTACGGCTACTGCGACAGGAGGTTTTGGGAGAGAGGAAGACGACGAAGACGTTCTTCTGTTCAACTGATTTGAACAGGCTGTTTCGCTGTCGCAAGGTGTTGTTGTCTTTTCTTCGCGTTGCACTGCGACAATATACATCTTCATGTGCCCTCGCAGTGTTGACAGGAGAGTGCCGAACAAAGCTGAAGGAACACGTAGTCTAAGGGGGGCATAGTTGCGGACAGCACAAAACGACGGCACGAGTAAATCGAGAACGACATAGAGAATTGCGTATTTCAGGAAAAGGTCTTCTTCCAGCGGACACAGAAGAAGATTATGATAATAAAAACAAACGGTAGGTGTGCCACACGGAATTCCTAGAACGTTAAGGTGGGGGTTGTGGGGAAGCGCTGCTACTATCCGCACCAGCCATGGCCCGTGGCACACGGCTCGCGTGCGTTGGCAAGAGCGCCATGGGCCAGGACACTCAGTTGATGCTCGGGCTTAGCGCAGTAAAGGTTGGAGTTTTTTGTTGTCGATGCCCACATGCCATTTTTGAGGCCTCTAGCTGGCCACTGGCTCCAAATCAAGAGCATCGCAGTAAGGGGAGGTCATACACACCATACCTTGGACAGGGCCTGCTGGAGTGAAGGTGCGATAGCCTGCATTTGAGGGCTGTGGAAGGCCACACCCAGGCTGTCTACTTCTCGGGCGAACACGTTGTCGGCCTTCAGCTCGGCGACCAGCTTGGCCACGGCCTCGGCTGGACCGGACACGGTCACCGAGTCTTCGGCGTTGTGGCACGCGGGGATGACGCCGTCCCGGCAGCGATCCTTTGCTTCTTCCCACGTCAAGCCTGCAGTCGAGTCATAATAGTAGCAGTTATATTTGTGTAGTTCGTTGCCGCTTCTCAGACCTCATCGATGTTCCCGTCGTTTGCAGAATAACCTGAGTTTCCAGCGTATCTGCGGTCACATTAACTCCTTCAATTTATCTCCATTACCTCGTGCCATTCTATTCTGGAACAATCTTCCGGAGAACATCGCGAACGTCCAAGATACCGAGATCTTTAGGAAGCTGGGTTCAACGCTGTCTGTTAAAGACTAGAACTGTGTACCTCATCTATGTACAGCCGCTCCTTCTGATTTTTATTCCGCATAGGTTGTCATAATCATTGTGTAACGCTTAATTCACGTCTACTTTTTAGCTTTCACTCAAACAAAAGTTCTTAGTCGTGTTTTATGCCTGTGTAATACCGTTTGCATTCTGCAATGTTTTCATTTCGGGTTTCAATTTTGTGCAACCAAGACTTTGCGTATGTACAAGCATGATATTTATTTATTTTTTCACTTTTCTTTTGCTGTGACTGCTCTCTGTAAAACAAGATGTACCGCCCTCACTCAGTGAACCCGCGTGGAACTCGTGAGGTGCTTGTATAAATAAAAAATGAATATTGTAGTAGCTGCATCAGCAAGTTAAAGTGTATGCTACAAGCAGTCACGTACTAGCATCAGGAAGTAGCAGTGACACTTCTTGTAGCAGTGATAACAATCGTAATAGTAGCAGCAGCAGCAGGAACAGCAGATGCGGTCGTCGTATTAATGACAGCAATAGTAAGGACTGTGTTAGTAGTGGCAATCATGATAGTAGTGCAGTAGTGGTACGCGTAGAATTAGTAGCAGAGGTAGAAATCGCAGTAGCAGCAGCGGTAACAGTAGCACAGTGGTAGCAGTGTGGTAGTAGCAGTAGTAGTAGTAGTAGTAGTAGTAGTAGTAGTAGTAGTAGTAGTAGTAGTAGTAGTAGTAGTAGTAGTAGTAGTAGTAGTAGCAGTAGTAGTAGTAGCACCCGCAATAGCAGTATTTTGTGTTATAGTTGCAAGTGCAATAGCAGCAGCAGCTACGACGTGTATTGTAGTACACGTAGTTGTGTGCGTGAAAGACAAAAAGGCAAAGGAGAGGCAGGAAAACTAACTCGTGTAGTGATAGCAGAAGCATTAATAGAATTGATAGTATATGTATAGTATAGCGGTAGTAGTTGTAGCAGCAGTTGTTTTAGTACATGCAAGCATAACAAAAAAGTCGTGTAGTAGTATCAATACCAGTGGCTGTAGAGCTTGCAGATGCAGAAGTAACAGCAGCAGCAATAGTAGTAGTAGCAGTTTATCGTAGCATGTGGGTATTGCTGCAGCTAGCAGTTCTAGTGATAGCAGCAGCAGTATTATCATTAATGTTATTATTATTATTATTATTATTATTATTATTATTATTATTATTATTATTATTATTATTATTATTATTATTATTATTATTAGTAGTAGTAGTAGTAGTAGTAGCAGCAGCAGCAGCAGTAGCAGTAGTAGTAGTAGCAGCAGTAATAGCAAAAGTAGTAGTAGTAGTAGTAGTAATAAGAGAAGTAATACAGCGGTATATAGCTATTTTAGCAGCTAGCAGCGTTAGTGTTAGCAACGTGATGGGGACGTAAAGAGTTTATTGTAACTGTTGTGCGAGAAATACGGTTGAGAACGGCCAGGATGTTCTCTGAGAGCGACCAAGGTAGACTAGACATTACAACGCGCGCCAATTGTATAGAGCCTCAGGGCCGATGATTGCGGTTGATGCCTATCCGTCAGCTCTCCAGCTCAATCCAATAAGCACGTGCACAAATTGACAGCCCACTTAGTGGACTCTTACGTAAAAGCACCCCCCCCCCCCTTTTCCCTGGTTCGCTAATGCATCGATCTTCCACACATGTGTTCCCATAGCGGCATCTCTGTGAATGGAACCGACAGCGAACCATTTAATCGAGGCTGCAGCTGCAGCTGTATTTCAAAAAAGCAGCCTCGTCAAGCACATCGGGTTATTAGAGGAACGTGTACCGTCAAATGTGTTTCGGAAATAAGAAACAATTACCGAAGTGCGTAGGCACTGGATGAAATAAAATTGCTCGCGTGCCTGTTGTTGCGAGCGTTTTGCACTTACATGACAGCAACGACAGCTGCTCTCTATGACTGGGCACGATGGCTGATCACGCGATCGGTGCTTTACAGCTGAATCTCTTGTTTGCTGCTCTCGACCGCAAATCTGTCGCTTCCGCTAGAAAAAGAAGCCCTGCGTGCCGAGGCTGTACGTTCGCCTCTGCTCAAACCGAACGTACGTGTGTAATTTGTGTGTTCGTATGTGTTGGTAATGCGCATAGGCGTGCGCAGGGTTCCACATCGGGGGGGGGGGGGGCAAAGTGTCATCACGGCACCTCCAGTCCTGTTGGTCTAGTCCAAAAGACAACACGCTCCACAATGCATAAAAAAATGAAAATTAAATGATGACGTGCTTCTCAAAATGGCTTGCCTTTGGTCCCTGGCTTTCCGGGAGTAAAAATGGGAAGTAAACATTTCTTGGAATGCAACATCGGGGCTTCGGCTGCCATTATCGTAAAGAAAATGTTCGGTCCGAATGAGAGCCGAAGCCAGGCCTTCTGCGTGGCAAGCAGTTGTTCTACCTCGGAGTCAACGCAGTGCTTGTTACTGCTTAGTTAAAAAAACGCTATAAGAATGTCATGCAGTGGGAGGAATCTCCTAAATGCAGGTAATATTATGTGTCAGAATCGTAGAATCCCACCCGACGTCAAAACATGTGAATTGTGCAACGACTGGGTGGTTTAAGCCTCACCACCATTACAAAATTTGCAACTGTGTAGGTGCGCGTGGCTCCTTACAGACGCGTAGCGGGTATTGCGCCAATTTGCAAAAGGAAGAATTGTAGAGTAGTTCGCACTTCACAAATGCACTTGCAGTAAACATTATAGGATAGTTTGGAACGGACAATGTTACGCGCAATAACGTCCCTTTACTTGTCGCACGGTTGAAGGCGATGCGCACTGGGCCCAACTACGCTATCGCGTTTTATTCTTGAATGCGAAGTTCGAGCGTCCTCCAAGCTTCTTTTAACACGAAAGTGTTTTATGCCGAGTTCCACCAAGTACATCCGTCACGGATATGACGTTGATAAAATGGACGCCAACGGGTGAGAAAGAAAAAAAAAACCAAGAAAAAGATACCCCGCTGGGAATCGAACCCACGACGTTGCGGCCGCGACGGCAAGCGCCCGACGCCCTACCGACAAAGCTAACACGTTTTTTTTTTTTTGCTTTATTGCCTGCTTCCAGACATAAACCACATCACAAACACATAGAATAAATAACATCAAATGTTGTCCGTCCTACTGGACAGACATCAATTTTAAAATTCCTTGAGCACTGTCAAGGGTTCCACTCTCGATAACCACTCAGGTACAATCTCCTGCGTTTTCTGCAATTCAACAAATTTCGACATACACTCACGAAAGTACATTCTTGCGGGCCTTGCATCTGGATCGCGGTGAAATCCTGCCATACGCGCCCGCCATAGACAGTGGAGGCCGGTTAACATTATTAAGTCTAACGGCAATCCATTCTCATTATCTATTGGGAGAAACCTGATACCGTATTGATCTAACGGGAATTCCTTCTTGATTGTCCTCTGTAGTACATCCCAAAAGTACACGCCCTCCCAGCAATGTAAGAAAACATGGTCAATAGTTTCTGGCTTATTACAGACAAGGCAGTCTGAGCCCCAAGGTAAGAAAAAACCACGCTCCTCAAGGAATACCTTGACATGCAATGTGCCTGTGTGAAGCTTAAAGAAGAAGGACTTCGTGGAAGGCGCCACTTGCATTCTTTTAACCCTTTTTAGCACGTCCTGCCCTTGGCCTCGACTGTGCATGGCTCTGTACAGAGGGACGGGTAAAATTGCATCACACACATCTTTGTACAGCTTTTTACGTGACACTGAGAACAGATACTCATTAGAAAATCTAACAGACAAAAAGCGAATACTTAGAATCACCTCCTTGAGATACCCGCAGACTGCGCCATTCATGTGATCTGTACCGACTACATATTCAGGTAGAGCCCTGATGAGCCTCAATTGGCACACCGTGCGCAGGAAAGGGTCACTCACATTACGGAAAAAGAAGAACCTGTTTATGATTTGCCGAATGAAAAGATGTGGCAGTCCCAGACCTCCTTTCTTTACTCGTCTAAACAGATTGGTTCGACTGCATCGTTCCCAACTAGAGAAATTTCATCGTGTCTTCGCAATTTTCGTGTGGACAAAGCTAACACGTGAGATGCTAGACACGGCGCGAACGCGCCTTATATCTTTCACACATTCTCTTTTGCGGCGGGTGGAGCGGGGCAGTGCCGCCGTCTGTGAGATTTGAAAAGAAGTAATGCTTCACAATCGACACTTACTAGCGCTTACTCCGAGATTATGCTCGATATCGCAGGTCATAGCTAAAGCACAGAACACTTATACTACCATTTACAGAAGGGAAACTGTACCTTTGACAGTGCAACGGAAATAAGGGTAGCGGTGGCGTTGTGAACTAAAGTATCCGACCAAGAGATGGCGCTGCGAACACTATCATCATCATTGCGTTGGGGCAATATGGCTGCCGCATTGCTGGCGGGTGCGGGTGGTCGCGGTGCGCGCCCGCTTGTTCTGGGCGTTTATTCACTGCTGTCCGGGGGTTGTATTCGCGCGCGCGGCAGCCTATCGTTACTACAAACATTTCCGTTACGTCGCCAGGTGACCGAAAGGCCTCAACTGGCAAAAAACACGCCAAGCAAGTAAGCTTACATTGTTTATTGGCAATCGTGAATGTAGCAGTATACATGTAAACAAGCAGCACTGTCAGTTACAGAGTTGAACAATACATACAAGAAACAGAAATATCCATCTGCTTAATAAAATTGCCAGCTGAAACTGAGCAACTCTGCCTCTTGGCTCGTTCAGCATACCTCTTATAGTACGTAGAACGAAGAGTCAGACGATTTTCTCACTACACATGCGCGTTTGACGATTTGAGCGGTAATAAACAAACAGCATCAGAGCTCGCGAAAGATGCAGTGCCAGTAAGATTAGCCTCAGCCCGACGTATTATTTTGACAACACATTGGCGAGAGCCACTCGGCGCTGAAAAAAAAAAAAAAAAAAGTGAAACCACACTGTTGTGCTAGCTATTCCTGTACATAACGTGTTCTCGTTATTGTGCTCAATATCCTTGTGTTCGTGCCTGCGCGCCGATCTTTTTACGATGAATTCCGAGCATTTAGCTCAACTTTCAGTTCAGCTAAGCTCGTGTGTTCTGGGAAAACACCATTTACGGTATCACGTTGAAAAGGAAACTTGGTTCATGTTGCAAAAGAGGTTGCAGTGACAAACACTTCAGTTTAGTAACTGTTGGCGAATAAGGAAAGCCTTAGCCTGAATCCAACATTTCAGCAAGTCAACATTCCTGTGAAGGTTGTCACGGAAGACAAGTTTCGAGAAGTGAGCTACCCTTGCTCGCCCACTGTTTATCAACTGACGTATGTGATAGCGGATACCTGCGCGTGTTCCTGAAAGCACTCATTTATAATTAAAAAATAATGATGTACCAGTGGACAGCACCGACAATAGACTGCACATGATGTGTGCACGCACAATAGAGACATTTGGAACAGTAGTATACTAGACAGCTAGGAAGTGCTGGAAGTCATAATAGCAATGTTGGAAAAATAGGCAGTGAGTAATCCTTTCTGTCAAATGTGTATAATTAGCTTCTTTGTTTAATTGCTATGTTTTGCACTGAAAAATAAATAAATGAGTCCATTTTTTCTGGTGCCAATGGTGCATAGTCGTGAAAGACACTGCTTAAACGATGGACGATTGCAGAAGCTGAATTTACATTTTCATTCTTCACTACCTCCTAACTGTCTGCCTCACTCTTAACACGGGTGTCACACAAAACTAATAAGGCGGCAATAGGGGCTAGTTGGCGCGTCTTCATGCTTGTGTTGCGTTGCAGGTAGACTCGGACCAGAAAAAACGAGAACAACACAAGGTGTTGCGCATCACCTTGTGTTGTTCTCGTTTTTCTGGTCCGTGTCTACCTGCAGCGCATCACAAGCATGAACACAAAACTAGCCTTTTTTGGATATATAGCTCACGCCAATATCAAAGAAATAGCAGTTATTACACATTCAAATCTTTAACATGCACAAACACTGGCCAACTCTATTGAACTCTGATTATATCTATTGAGTGCACTCATTTATTTTTCTGTTAAAAATAAACATACTTTTAAAAACTCCGTGTCATGTGTCCGGTCTGTTATCTAGAACAAATATTTGCTACTTGTCTGTGGTTCCACTTCACATACAGAATAAATTGCTTGCACAAATGCAACGGTGCTGTACCCTCTTTTCTGGATGTGTCCGTTTACATATCATCCCATTAATGTATTGGCGAAGTTCATTGAATAAAACTAAAGACTAAATTTTCAAATGCTTTACAAATTCAACAGCCTGTTTCATAGAACACTGGCCAAAATGTCCTTATGCACATGCTTCTATTCTCCTATTCCCATCATCAAACATTATTTATTCCAGAGTAGCGACCCGGAAACTATTCTCCAGGTGACCACTACACGAAATGTCTCGTTTAATGAAGGCACGGGTCTTCGCACACAGTTTCCTATTTTAGAACCTTCACAATGTCCCTCCCTACAAGGAATCGGTACACATAACTCTTTGTTTCAGCACTACTGTAGCTTTCCCTGCCATTGCTTTGCCTTCACAATTGTAGCAAACTATATTCACTGGGAAAAACAAGTGCTGCTAAATATGCACTACTACTGGCCCACTTGCTACCAAGTTACATGTGATACTCTATGCAAAATTTCACACGTAGATTAAAGTACAGTATGTGCACCCCAGCCCATCACATGCACTATCCAAGAAATTTGAAGCCAGCACATTTTTTCTAAACTGAGTAATTCATGAAGCAAGAAGCAATAATTTGTGGACCCAATTTTGTACTGCTTCAACGTACCGTACACTATCACTGCTTTTCAGTATAAGGCTTGCATTTGTCTGCCTGGTAAACGTTGGTGGTGCATAGGCGACTCTTGAGCTTCTTACGACTTGGTGTGGGTAGCTTGGAAACCAATGATCTCTCTTTTGTCCAGTTTTCTGAGAAGAAAAAAAGTTGAGTCATGAGAAAAAGCAAGAAAGAAATGATGAAAGACAAATTGATTCAATAAGTAAAGTGTCCACAACCATACCTTGTGAAGATTTTGGACCACGAATTTACTTTCAGTAGTGGAACATACTCTGCTGACTTGAGGTAGGTTCAGAGATAAAGCATCCGAGCATGTGCTGATATGAGCAGTTTTTTGGAGGCTGTGGTTGGGTTGGAAGAGGAAAAAATAATGATTACTATGGTAGAAGCGTGAGTGGATTTGCGATTCGTGTCTGAGAAGAATGTATATGAGAGCACTGCATGAGAAAAATAGTGTGCACATAACATTGCTTTGTTTGTGAATTTGTTTTAGTGGTGACCTTCAGTGGACCGTGTCTGACCAAGCCTCAATTAGAGGATACTAAGCTAGTTAATTGCACAACTCTATAAACTCATGGTATGTGCAAATGTAATATGTATGATTGTAAACTTACGAAAATGTATAAATGCATATACATACTATAAGTTCACTTGGCTCTACCATGCATTGGACTTATGAGCATTTATCTCAGAAGACTAATTTGTGCAGAAATAGGTAAAACTTATGCTGTGATCTGCGTTACAAAGTTTAGCAGTAAAGATATTTTTTGCAAAAGTGAGAACGAAGTAAGTAATCTTAGAAAATGTAATTGGAATCCACAAGCGGTGCATCCGATCAGCTGGACGAGTCGTAAAACCTTTTGAAATGACAAAAACCCTAGCGCATGCAAAGAAAAAAAAAGCTATGTTCAAATTCAAAGCAGTGCATTTTCACTCACCGGTGCGCACACCCCCATGGTGCATGGTTATTCCGTTTTCGTAGGTAGTCTCCGAGCTCTTTGCTGGCATTGAATTTTCACGCTGGCAGCCGGTGAAGCGCCGCAGCTGACGTGATTCACAGGCTTTAGAGACGTTCGCTTTGTGGCAGCGGCATGTTTGGCGCACGAACTCACATTGCTATATCAAAACTAATTTAAAACGGAGCTGCGTAACGCCGATCAAAGAAAACGACCGCGGTACAATTTGAAATAACCGACCAAAGCGCAATCGATGCCAATGGGCTGCTGCTTTTCGAGCGTCAGTGTAATCTCAATACTTGTCCTCAAACAATCAAGCCCTTGTATTAACTCTAGAAGTAACACAAAAACTGGTCCCTAGTAGCTGCATGAAAAATGGCACGGTAACTGAGCTTTTAACAATCTTCTGATACATTCTGAAATAAAATTTTCGGCCGCGTTGAGCGCCCCTAACACGGAAAATGCGAACTAACTTATCCGACCGCTAAAAGAGGAGTCAGTAGCTCCACTCTCCGCGCATATCGATGGAACTCGCCGCGGTTGATTTTTTCGCCCTCTGCGGCGATCGCTGGAACTTGAGACTTTCCGGGGCCTGGCTAAAGCGTCTCGATACCAGACCAGAGCGGTAGACTGGCCGCGCTGGCGTCGCCGAGGCACCCTTGACGCAGTTACGTTCTTTGCCTTTGGCTTCGTGTTAGCGTGCGTCGGCTCATCGGAGTAGTGCAGCTTCCACGTGCACCAACGGGATTTCTCCGCCGCCGACTGCTTCGATTGCGAGAGCACCGACTCACAAAACTGCTGCAGTATGCGTTGCAGAAAGGACGCGATTTCGACGGGCGAATGTCGTGCTTTGGTGGAGCGAGAGCAGCGCCTGCGAGACAGAGGCCAGCGGGACGCACGCGTTTGCGGCTCAGTCTACGAACCTCTACCTCCCGTGTTGCTGAAGCGCAGTGTGTGTTATGTATGCATGAACACAGGCGTCGGCTACCCATTACTAGAAAGCGCACACCGTGCCGTTTCTCTCCTTAATTGACGACGCTTTGAAGAAGTGCATACCGGGTACCAGTGTTGATTATGAGCTTGTTGATATCATCCTTACGCGAGATTCACGATTCGCTGTGTCCAAATATATGTTCACACCGTCAGCTACCACAACGGTTTAATCATGATCATGGGCGTTAGTCGTCTCGATAGAGACATGCTGTCAACATGGGTGCATCCACGTCAAACGGTGCTATAGCTGCCAAACACGAATAGACATTGTACAAGCTCTCATATATCACTACACAATAAGCACTACTTCTGTGAAGACACGTTTCACTTTCGTGTTATACCGATTCCTATGACGGAGGGATCAGCCATGTTTTTCTTCTAAGTCGATGTATTGATCCTCCCACGGCTCCCTCCGTAAGCTTTCCGCCTCTATAGTGTTTTACAGTACCTTCAGGATCAGACGCATTGCAAGCTTTCTAAATGTACCAGGTTTTTCACTGCACCCGTAATCTGCTCACCCTTCACCAAGCGACAACTTCGTGTCGTGACGCCGTATATTTTAGCGATATATGACCTCATATGCTGACGTAATCATACGTCGAGGATTTCTTGCATCACTTATGTTGACATCGATGCAGCGGGACGACGGTCGACGCGGTTGTCAATCTTCGCATTTGAAGAGGCATCTAAGACTCTCACCTTAAAAAGCTTAACGATTCACATTACCTTTGGGTTATGTGCCAATAGAATGAGAAAAGAACCTTAATATCGAAAATAATCAATTAGAGAAAAGAATTATAAAATACCAAATAGCAATAGGAAATAACTTAATAAGGAACTCTTTCGCAGACAGCTATGCAAACGTTCCTGTTGCTGTGGCCCAGAGAGGACGCCCCAAGGGAAAGAATATTATACCCACCGTAATTTCTCTGATCATCTTGCCGATTTCGGTCCGAGTAGTTTATGAAAGGCGTAGTTTTACGTGACGCTCTGCAAATATTTCTAAGGCACGCTACACTTGGTTGACATGCTTTATCAAAAATAATGAAAAAATTTCCGGCTGATGCGGCATAACGAAAAAATTTCCCGCTCAGCAGTTAACTACCATCGTCGTGGCATAACGTCCGACAAAAAAAACTGGGGAGGGCGGAGCATGCAGTGTGCGCCGGTGTTTCCAACAGCAAAAATCGCGGCTGATT
Source organism: Rhipicephalus sanguineus (assembly GCF_013339695.2). Classification (NCBI taxonomy): domain Eukaryota; kingdom Metazoa; phylum Arthropoda; class Arachnida; order Ixodida; family Ixodidae; genus Rhipicephalus; species Rhipicephalus sanguineus. Next base: position 117,406,786 of record NC_051182.1, on the reverse strand, counting down.
TGCAATGAGAGACAGGCGAAGAAGAAGAAAAAGAAGAGACGACAGACGAAGAAGAAGGAGGGCCTGGTATCAACATTCAATACTCAAAATACTTTAAAAATTTCATTACATGAATTCTCGCCCAATCCCCCGGAGTGGGTATGAGCCATGTGGCAGAGGGTACAACAACAACCGAGGTAATTTGCGACATTGTTTTGAGAGAGACTTCTTTGATGAGGCACTATACTCGGGGACAACTTTCTGTGGCAATGAAGGGAAAGCTACGGGGGAGGAGCGTCTGCACATGTACTGCTACGCGAAGTAGTCCGGTTTGGCGCGTGTCTCGTAACGCCGTGGAAAGTGATCGCTATAGCGTTGCATTTCGACGCAAACGCTGCTTAGCGTCTAAGGTACGGGTAAAAGGCGCGACTTTTACAGCGAAAGCTGTTATGAGAACATTTCAACGGCCGTTTTTGGCGCCGTAGTTGTCCGCCGCCGCCGCCGCCGCAGCCGCCGCCGGTGTCCGTAACCACAATCGCTGGAAATAAGGAAAAATTTCCAGGATGGAACGGGGTTCGAACCCGGGCCCTCTGCGTGGGAGCCCAGTGTTCTACCTCTGAGCCATGCCGGTGCTTTTTTTTTCTTTCATGGTATTTATTACAAATGGGTGTAATTAGCATACATAGCGAACAAAATACTCAAGGCGGACACTACCAGCGTACAAGCGTTACACAGAAGTCCTAAAAGGGTATTAAAGCTATTCATTTCATGAAGAGTGGATACCAGTCCGGTTGAAACTCTAGTTGTTCGTAAAAGTCTTTTAGCTGAAGAGCCATTTGAATGAAATGCAACCGCGATGATACCATGGGTTCCGCATGCCTGTCTAACATGCGAGTTTTCCATAAACTGTGCATACCCATTAGTAATAGCATGTCAACAGGCATAGAATGGCTTTTGAGTGGCATGAGATAACGTATGCTATAGGAATTTAAATCGAGTTGTTTTTTAAAAGCCCTTTGTAGAACGTCCCAGAAGAGTATGGCGTCTTTACAGCTGATGAAGCAATGTTCTATAGTTTCCGGAACTTCAAAGAGGCGACAGTTAACTGAAGATACAAAGATGCCTTTGCTGCTTAATCAGGTCTTCACAGGCAGCGTCTGTGTATGCACTTTGTAGAAGAATGTCTTGGATGTTGGTGAAATAGGCATTTTCTTCACACGCACAAGCACGTCGTGTCCAGGCAATCCAACATATAGTGAGCGGTACAAAGGTGCAGGAAACGACATATCTAATATGGCATTATATAGACCTTTTCGTGAACTAGAGAATAAATAGTCGTCAGAGAATCATGCTGTCAAAAACCGCACTGATTCATACACTTAACGCATGCTTCAAACTGCCTTGCAAAAAGACGCTATACAGGCTTCAAGTCCGGAAGGAACCACATTAACATATGTAATTTAGTGTGGTAGAAGAGTGAAATAACAACCACGCATCACACAACGCGAATTCTGTAAACAGGCGTCACACAATTAGAATCGCGCAACGAGTGGGCTGTTGGGTGCTTCCAACCCATTACAAAGGGCTCTGCAATAATTCTTCGTCATCAGGCACAACACCAACAAAGTGCGCTTAATGCCTTACATGTCTTTAGCGGGTACCACGGCTCTCCGTTGAATGACGGAAAATGGCATAGTGGCTGCTTCCCTATATACTTCACAGAAATTATGATAATTTATAGCGTAGTGGGTTCCTCGCAAGTGCAGTTGTGTTGGTTGCCAAGGAAGCCCATAAGCCCATGATCCATTTCTTCAGGGTCTCAATAACGTTCTTCCCCCCTCTCTCTGTCTCCCTTTCTCACGTCAACGTGCGTTATATTGCATGGTGAGAAAGTGAAATAGCGACCGGGTGTCACACAATGCGAATTACGTAACTGGCCAGTCGTTTAAAGCTTCCAACCCATTGCAAAGGGCTGAGCCACAATCCTTCATCGTCAACAGTCGTAACGTAAACAAAGTGCACATAATGCCTTACAGATGCGTAGCTGGAACCTCGCTTCTGCGCATAATGACGAATAATGGCGTTGTAGGTGCTTCTAAACTTCAATTTTATTGTGATTTATGGCGTAGTGGGTACCTTGTTAGTGTACTTGTATTAGTAGCCCCAAGAGATTTTACAATGAACTCTAGAAATGCCGCTCTTCGAGCTTTCGCTGTGACTGTGCTGCGCTTTCCGCGCAGGCCTGGCGTTTTTTCAAGCACGCAAAAACGCAGTGACAACGTATAAAGTAAAATAAATACAAATATCTCGCTTGTGTGCGCTGCGTTCCGTCTCAAAAAGCTACATGTAGAAAATGAAGGAGTATTTTATATAGCTCACGCAGAAAATACGGACGCAATTGTGGGACTACGTTGATTAGCGGTAGGATACGTGTAATGTGGCTCTGTAGCTTTCCCTTCATTGCCACAGAAAGTTGTCCCCGAGTATAGTGGTGCGAAGTCAGAAACCGGGCATGTCGGTAAATGTGTATCAGCTCCACTAACGTCGTCGGCTATTTGTTAAGATAACTGTTGCCGAGTAACCCACGATCACTTTGCAGGTATGTTTCAAGAAGTGGTGTTTCAAATAGATGACTTTAACGTAGATATCCACGTTTGTGTCTCTTGTTTTACTTAAGAAACTTGACCGCCTTGGTAAATTTCGTCAGGGTTCTGATACCGCTGTGAAGTGAAACGTAGTGTTTTAGGCAGTAACGACGAACCTTTAACTGATAATATGCATATTCACCGGTGCCGAGTAGTGGGATTTACCCTAGTTTTGTGGCCCATACCCGTTTATGATGGGTGCTGACGACGACTCGAGAAGCCGAAACCCTAAGGTTCTTTGCTTATAAAACCTGCATGGCATAACTCTATTCATTAAACAATGACAGGACAGTTCAGAAAAGTATGGGCTGACTTTGCGTCTTTCCTTGGTAATTAGGGGGGGGGGGGGCACCCCCTGCCCCTCCGTGCGCATATCTATGAGTATTTGTGCAAACGCATGCGATTGCGTAAGAGACCCACACGAATGCGTTCTAGCGTCACGGTGCGGCCTGGCTGCACCGAATACCTTCATGACGCCCCATTATACCGGGAGCGGCGGAATTCATTTTTACGTTAACAGTAAAGAAAAACTTCGGCGTCATGTTATCCTCTGTAACACGTCAAGGCGAACGCCTGCTGCGCACATGGCAATGCGTTAACTTGTACAATCGCGTTGCAGACTTCTTGCAAGGAATGAGGAGCCGCCGTGTCAGAGACACTCACGTGGTTTGCGCGACCTGCGGCATTGGCAACATTTCACCAAGAGACGATGGCATTTGATGACGTTATCTAACGTCATGGGACGTCATCACATGACGGTGCACATTAAAGAGCCCCAGGTGGTCGGAATTTTCGGCACCCTTCACTTCAGCGTCTCTCATAATCGTATTGTGGTTTCGGGACGTAAAATCCAAACAATAATTATTAAGGTACGCGTCGTCAAGGAAACGCTGTACACATTCGACGCATCTCTCCGTTTGTGGAGACTGAACCCCCAACCTTGGCATTGCCCTTACCGACTGCAGCCATGGCCCCCTTCGGTAGGTTCTTCAGCTCCACGCAACGGCCTCGCCAGTAGGCGCACAACACGGTCTGCTCAGCCGTGAAGCCTTCGTCGGCGTAGGCGCAGGCAGTCTCGCCCACGGAGTGACCCAAGATACCATCCGGATGCACGCCAAGGGCACGAAGGGTGTCAACGAGAGCCACCTAAGAACGATAGAGGACAGCAAATTTTGAAAGAAAGAAGGAAAAAGTCTATTAAGCACGTAATTTAACGGCAGTTCTGGGAAGGGCCCGCAGCCAAGGCTCCGCTGGCTCTTGCGGCCCGCTAAGCTTGTTCTAGGAGGCCCAATCGGCTCTCCCTGTCCACGCTTGCGAGCAGTGCCTCCCACTGCTGAACGAAGTTCGCTGTCCTTAGAAGGGGTGAGTTGGTGTGTCCTGGCCTAGCCGCACATTCCCACGTTATGTGGACCAGCATGGGTTTTGCGCCACACCACGTACAGGTGTCTGTGTAATATGCCGGGTGCGTCTTGCATAGGAGTTTTAGGTGCGGGAACGAATTCGTCTGTATGCGACACCAGTCTCCTGCGCGCACTATGCTCAATTTGGAGCACGGAAGGCCGAATGTTTGTCTCTCCCTTATGTGAATTTCTAATATGTCGCTATTTCAACGAGACTGAAATATGAGCATCTTCGACAGAGGTCTGCGTGTCTGTGCCATAGATGAGTCGTATTATTACTTCAAATAAAACTTGGGTAGAAAGTTTATTAGCGTTCCAAAGCGACTCGTAGCGCTTGAATGCAAGACACCCAGTCCTTCGTGACTAGTGACCTAAGCTGTCTTTGACTTAATCAAATCATGAATTTGACCCATGGGGCGACGAATGGGTACATACAGGACTTAAATTGAAGTTGTAGAGTTGGCATCTGTTACGCTCTGTTTCATGTTGCCTACTTCCGTTTGAAGCGCTTGTAAGTTTGTACTGGAACATATTGCAGTTATCCTCGACTGTGTATTGTTATTTTTATTTAGTTTTTTTTGTAAATTTTTAAAGTGTATAAGCTGCACATGCCTCGTTTTATGACAATTGTGTGCAGGAATTTGTTCTTGGATAAGAATTTATTGGCTGTTCATTTTTACACGTGTCCCGATCGTCCTATCGCTTGGGTGTGCACAAAATGTATTTTTGATAAGTTAGCATTGTGTTGTTAGTTCATTTCTGTGTCGCTCGAGGGTGCGTCGATGCATATACATGAAGTATTTTTCTAAAATAAGTTCAGTTGTGAGTGTAGCGAGTGTCGTGTCCTTCTTGTCTCCTTCGTCCCCGTAGAAAGTGCGCTACTTCCCCGCACGGTATAATGATCAGTCACCAACTAGCCAAACTCTCAGCCTTATTGGGGCGAAGAAGCATTGTTAGCTAAATAAGTATAGACCAAACAGGCGTTGACAAAGGAGTTATAGATATTTCCCCCATATATTTCGATATTAGCTATGTGTGTTATATTAAGGATATTTGCTTGTGCCGCAACACGTAAGTGGTGCCATTAGATAATACCGCTTGCCTGGGACGTGGAACTGTTTCTAACACTACATATTTACGGATCGGCTTCAGTACTGCCACGTGGCACTCCTTCATAGCTTTGTTGCTTCCCACCATGTGCGAAACTGTCTCCAGGTGATTGCAAACATGCTGTTTTCTACAACATTTACTAGGACACTGTGGCGCTGTGATCTTTCAGTCACCATGGGAGTGATGGGCAGCACATGGATACGTCTGGTCTTCATGCTAGCGGCTTTGAAAGCACCTGCTGTTTTGTTTATCGTTGAATGTCTGCTTTTGTCTCAGATAAAAGAACGGCTCGTCGTGGACCTCGTGAGCTAATTTGAATTGGTGAACCTAAAAAGGTGAAGACGGTGAAATGCGACTGTCAACTTTTGCTGAACTTCATCTTGCGACAAAGCGGCTACACGTCACACGGAGTCATTTCATTGTCTTCATTCCTTTATGCTGTCTTTGCGCGCTGTTTCAAACTCAGATATGCACCAATTCAGAAACCTGGAGGCTTACAGAAAGGGTTCCACTTAGACTGAGTCGACGCAGGAGGGAGCCATAGAAAGAAAAATAATATTTGTTACTTTAAGGGACAAGAAAAGAGCAAAGAGGGTTCGGAAAAAAACGGGAGTTAAGGACATTTCAGCAGAAATGAATAATAAATGGGCATGGGCAAGGCATATAGCACGTAGGAAAGATAAGCGCTTGCCATTAAGAGTAACACACTCGATTTCAAGAGAAGGCAAGCGTGCGAGGGGGAGGCCGGAAGTTAAGTGGGACAATGCGATTAAGCAGTTTGCAGGTATAACATGGCCGCGACAAGCGAAGAACCGGGTTAACTGGCGAAATATGGCTGAGGCGCTTGCACTGGGCGTAGTCAGGCTGCTGCTGCTGCTGATAATAATGATGATGAGGTACCAACAAACCTGCCCACAATCAGTCCTGCATGAATATGTGACAATCCGGCGTACCTGAATGGACGCGATGGCGACGAATGGCAATGCCATGCTCCCGTTCTCCGGTATTTCGCTGGTCACCAGGCGTACGAGGTCAATGCCAAATCGCTCGAGCATCAGGTCGTGCGACTTTCGTATGGAGCGGGCGAACACCTCGAACTGCATCATCTGTCGGGCCATGCCGTTCCACTGGCAGCCCATACCGGTGAAGACGAACCACAGGGGCCTCTTCTCGAACGGAGTCTGCTCGGCAAACTTGACGACCTCCTTGCCGGAACCATCGACGGGGACCACGGCGTAGCCTCGGTAGCGAAACTGGTACGTGCTCGGCTGGCCTACCCTGTTCAGGAGAGCGTACGCCGAGTCCGGGTAAGGGCCCTCTTCTTCCACCCGATTCAGAGTGCGCTGCGCAAGAAGAGGGGGGAGGAGGAGAAGGAACAGTTGGCGAGGTGTAGAAATCACATGAAGGCAGAACAACTGCAGACAAAGAAGCTTAACTGGGTCGCGAAAGTTGCATTACTGCGTGTGCAGCGGTGTTTTAAGATTCTTGACAACGTCTGTCACAGTGGTACCTTGATGCCTGTCAAGATGGTTACCACGCTTCTGGTACAGTGATGCTCGACGAGATAGACAGAGAAAGAGAGGAATATGTCATAAGGGAAAGGCGAGGAACTTAACCAGGTTAGCGCCTTTAGGAGACGGACTGATAGATGAGAATACCGCAATGGATTTGGGGTCCACGTATACAAAAGAAGTAGTTCTTACAGTTAAGTTAATCGTAAGTGGTCATAGGGCCTTGCTCATGAAAGACTCGCAACAACGATGCAATGCCTGAAAGGATGCAGGTATTGCAACATTCCTGCATGCCTAGTGTAACATGCAGGCTCTATGTGTCCGTGATAACGTCAACACCAGTGCTCCTTTTATATGACCTAACTGCGGTAACAGCTTTTGTTAGACTCAAGGGTGTTTCCAAGCCCCTCCTGAATTCTGGCGTGTTGGAACTTTCAGCCAATGAGAAAGGGCGTGTAGTAACCCCGTGGGCCAATCGTAGCTTACGACGTGTTGTTGTGGGCGTACGTGCAGGAAAAATACACGGAACCATGGCCGCATATAGCTTCGCCGTAAAAATATTGCCAAGAAAGCTGACCTCTAGGGAATCCTGATTCCTCCCTGCCATGAGGACAAGTCGGGGCAACTCGGGCTTCTCGCGTGGCAGGGTGTCCACGTGCGGTGACGGGTTCGCTTCCAAGATGGCGTGCATGTTGGCGCCGCCGAAGCCGAACGAGCTGACGCCGACCAGGTTTCCAGGCAATGGGGACGGCTTGTCGACCACCTCGATCGTGCCATCGTGCAGAGACGGGATGCTGGGATTGGCCTCCTTGAAGTGCAGGTTGGCCGGGATGACACCAGTTTCCAGGGTCACGATGACCTTGGCCATAGAGCACACGCCTGATAAAAAGAAAGAAGTAACAAAAGAATGAGGCAACATGAGCGAAGGTCATCCGTCAAGATTTAATACGTTAGGTGAGGAAAATGTTTTAAATGTCGCGAGGCCCAGTAAGGAAAGAAAAAGGAACGAAACAGAACACTCGATCAAATGAAGTCAGGCGGGGAAGAAACGAGGCTCTTAGGCTTTCTACAATCGCCAGTTCATAATCACTCAGGAATGCTCGTCAGTGGCGTATGGGAGAGATGCGTAAGTGATGCCACGGAGGTGACGCGAAGCAAACGTCTCTGCTACGGGTTTAAGAGACGTACGTCGGCGATCATTGAATACTATAACTCAAACATTTGTGCTGTGAATGCTAGCAGGACAAGACAAGTACCTTTCGAGGGCATCTCTTGAAAGGAGCGCGATGTACCAGGCCTTCCACCTAGGCGGCAGATGAATACATTGTGATCCGAACGTTAGGGTCAATGTTTACGTCGGCGCAGTTAATCTGTCGTCGCACCGGAAATCTATTGCCTTATTGAACTTTTTGCGTGGCAGTGGTCTGTTGCACAGGCATAGCACTCCCATTAGTTACCTTTCCCTTTCTTTTCCCTTTTTTTGCACGCCTACTTTTCTCTTAGCCTCCATTTCCATCTTTTTTCACCTCTCCCCTAACGTAAGGGGGCAAAGCGGAATTTGCAATCTTGGTTAATATCCCTGCCTTTACTTCAATTGTATCTGTGTCTCTTGATCTGTCGAAGGAAAACTTGATATTTATGGCACTGACCTCATTGTGCACCACCTTAAACAGGTGGCATTGAACGTCAGCGATACAGTCGTACCAACGTTGAACGCAGTAGTGACGCTTGTTACAATAACCAATTTTTCAGTGTAACTTCTGCTAACCAGAGGCGCCTTCGGCGTGTCCCATGTTACTCTTGACGGAGCCGATCTTGAGCGGTTGCTCGCGGCGAGGCCCGCAAAACACGCTGCTGATCGCCTCCAACTCCTGGGGATCGCCAGCCTTGGTACCCGTGCCGTGTGCCTCCACGTATCCGACTTTGTGCGGATCGACTTTGGATTCACTGTACACCTCTCGCAGAAGCTGCTCCTGCAGCTTGGCCGACGGGAATGTGATTCCTGGAAGTAAGAGCACGTCGAAGGAGACATCGCCAGTTGATACGGTTAAGGTGCAAGTTTCTGCCTGAACACAGAGTCCTAATCTCAACACGAGACATGTTGTCAGAGCTGTCATACTTTAAATACTGCCATATATTCAGCTAAGGCACGTTCTCAGCCCTTGGACTAACGGTGTCTCACTGTCTCGTGCTACGAACAGTCTCCGAAAATTTTCTTCTGAGACAACGCACGAAGGTTAGATCATCAGATGCTCATTTGGAAGGTTGTGGGTTCGGACCCGTTGGCAGAAAGTGCGCTTTTCCCTCCACTTTTATTAATTGCAAGTTGTATCATAATTACTGCAATACAGTTAACAACAACAAATAATATCCCCTATGCATTCGTTAGCTTAATTGCCTGTTTGATCCATTTTGGTCCTTTGAGACAATGACATCATTCAGCAACTTTGATATAGTGAGTGTTGTTTTTTTTGTACGCCACATAGCTATCATTGCCCTGTACATGCCATGTCATATTTCGTCGAATACATAGGGAATACCACGTTATAGACGTACAGCGAAGTAAACTTGTGTAGCATCCCCTAAATAGAAGGTTTTAGTCTGTCCGCTAAACTTCTTTGCATTAGCGTTATACCGAATACCGTGGCCGTAAACGCGAGAGACCGGACACATGGAGCCATCTCGCGAGGCCGAGATGAACCAGGCAAGCATAAAATTATCATTGCAGAAAGATAGTCCATCCTGCTTCTCTGCTGGTGTAAATTCGCGGCAACGGCCTAATATCGAATCAGTTGCCTTTTAAAACTTTGTCCCTTTCAAGAACACCAGTCGAACACAAACAAACGTGCACATAATTGGGGTTGCACGAAGCTCACAAGTTGTCGAAACCATCGCCCGGTAACCCGGTATTCCGCAAACCCCTCTGAACATACCGGAATACCGGACAATGATAATGATATCTCTAATGATATCTCTCGCACTCACATCACTTGTATACATCACCGAGGTGCTAGATTCAGCATGAACGCAGTAGGAAACGGTCGCACGGTGCGTATGTAAGTGCGTAGGTCAGGATCTCAATCGGTCATGAGAAATGCAGTCGACAGTGGTTGCAACGTGGGCTTGTTGGTGAGTCATCTGAACAACTTAAATGTAGAGCGAAATGATACACAGATACGAGAAGGCACACAAGGACACCACACACCGCTACTAGCACCAACATCAACATCCCTGACGATGTTGCTAGTAGGGTTGTGCGGTGTCCTTAGAACGTCTTAGGCTCTCCGGTATTCCGCTATACGCAAAGCATTCGGCGTATAGCGTAATATTGAGTGTTAACTGCGCATGCACGCACCTTACTGATAGGCCTAAAACGCCTGAAGAACATGGCGGCACCGTCGAAAGTGGTTTCCGTCCACCTCAAATCTATCAAGTGGCTGTTGTGTGCTCTGTAGCTCGTTAGCTCCAAACTGACGCTTGTATTTGATTTAGATTCATGTCCTGAAGCTTCGACAGCAAAGCATTCGTGTCGATTCGGCACCGTTTCCGAAGGCCACACTGAAATAATCGATGCTGTAGGCTTAGCGAGGGGCGATCGGCGCTTCCGAAATCTCGGAGGACATAAATTACGCTTTTGCTAGTTTTTTGATCCTTCATAGCTGGCGCCACTTGACGTAAGGGGGTACGTTTACCACGTATTTTAAAAGATAACGCAAGGCTAATAAAACAAGCAAAAAGTTACGTTAGACAAACAAACATGTCTTCGCACCATGTGAAATGTTCCAGTTTGCGGCAGTCATGGCAAGCTTATTATTTTTTACATCGTGCATACACGGACGCGGCGACTAAGAGCTATGCTGTCGTTGCTGGCGTATTTTGGTCGTACTATACGCATGCTAAAGCTCGTTCGCGAGCGTTGCTACGCTATCCGCGGCTCACGTTATCCGGTATCCACTACACCTTCGCGTACAGTGGAATACCGCATAAACTAAAACGTTCTGTCATGTGTCCGCTCGTGTCCGTACATTGTTTCGTGCTACATCTAAGTTATTCTGTTGTGAAAGCTAGACCTCGGCTAAGGTGACGCGTACCTTCAGTCTTGTAACCGTCCGTGTTGGTCTTGACGTGGATCAGCTTGGCGTAGATACGACGTGCATCAGAAGCCCGTTGAATGAAGAACACGCCGATGGTCTCACTCCGGACGTATCCGTTCCCTGCATTTACGTAAAGCCGTGCGTCTGAGATTTCCAGCATTTTGCCATCCAAGCAATTTGAGGCTATTGTAACACTATTTGAGCCATAACCCCACGCGAACTAATCATAATCATCATCAGTCTGGCCACGCCCACTGCAGGGCAAAGGCCTCTCCTATGTTCCACCAACCAACCCGGTCCTGTGCATGCAGCGGCCACCTTATATTCGCAAACCTCTTAATCTCATCTGCCCACCTAAATTTCTCCTTGCCGCTAGTGCGCTTTCCTTCTCTTGGAATTTCGTCTGTTACTCTTAAAAGGCGAGCAGTTATCTTGCCTTCTTGCTAAATGCCATGCCCATTTATGCACAATTTTGACAAAGATGTCCATAACACACGTCAGTTCCCTGACCCACCCTGCACTGTTACGGCAGCACCTATAATTTTTCTTTCCATGGCTCGCGCCATCGTCCTTAATTTAAGTTAATTTCGTTTGGATCACTGCTCATTAAAGCACGGCCGTGCTATGCACGAAGTATCTGTCCTTATGTTAACGGACTCATTTGACTTCAAGGACTTCTGAGTGATACAATATCGATTGCCTATGTGTTTTGACAAAGCTGAAGGCAAGAACACCTTTGAATCTGGTGCAAGTCCACAGTACACCAAAAAAGGCGCGTACTTAAACAAATGAACTAAGAAACACACGAGAACGAGCCCTTACTTGCAACCTAGGCAAAACCAATTAGATAATTGAATTCATAATACTGGCGAACGCACTACAGACTACATTGAACGACACAGGACAATCGCTCTTTCGTTCTGTGTTGTCTGCAGAGATGAACTTAGCGAGAGTGGATTTTTGGCCTTGTTGGTGTGACATATTCATATTGTAATGCGCGGAACTGATATGACGAGAACAGAGAGAGAATAAAGTGTTTATTTGATGTTATGATAGAAGATCTGTAAGTGGGATCCTTAGTCCGGGATCCCGTTGGCGCGGGCCGCTGTCTTCGCGCGTTTCATGACGGCCTCTTGGGTCTTCGGACCCGAGCTGGACAGAGCTGCCTCCCGCCCTTTTATGTTTGGTTGTGTCATGGGTTGCATGGGTGGATTGTGTGGACATTGTGAGTAACTGGGAGTAAGAGCGCTTGTGTTTGTGTTACTGTCCCGTCCTCGTCATTTCAGTTCCGTGCTTTACAATATAAGTAGACCTGTCGAGTGTTCGCTATAGTATTACGGACTTATCGAGTCAAATGCATTAACCACTTTGCTCAGCCTGCTGTCTAATATTCAAGGAGGAATATGAATTTTTAAGACAGCCGTTGGGATCTATTGGTGGGGCATTGGTAAAAATTACCATGTGAAGCGACCAAACAGGAGTTGTCGCTGTAGCTAATATACGACAAGGGAACTTGTGTTTGTAAGGGCAGCGACACTAAGTATCACCCCGACGAAGGGGAGTCTCAAATGCCTAAACGCTGGCTCCAGCAGCATTCCTTGCTTGACGACTTCTCAACCCTTCAAGCCTTCACCTCCCCTCAACTTCTTCCTTGTTTGGTATAGATTATATCGAGACTTACGAACGAATACATAAAAAGCGCTACGTTTGAAGGCGGTTAAACCAAGGTTGTCGAGATATACCGGCAACTATCGAGGAAGGCGCGTCAAGCGCCGTATATATATATATATATATATATATATATATATATATATATATATATATATATATATATAAAAGCTACAAAGAAAAATAATTATGAAAAAGTTTCCAACGCGCAGAATCGAACGGGCGACCTCTCGCTTCGCAGCGCGCGGCGTTAGACGGCTAGGCCATGAAGAGTACCGTCTTTCAGCCTGCTAACGGCGAGCTATTTATATACACCATTTCTTTCAGTATGCTTTCTTGGTCACCACCGAGATGGCGCGAAGTGCGCGCGGGCTACGCTTTAAAGATCGTCGCCCCGCTTCTGCGAACGCCGTTACTCTTCGACCTACAGGGCGTGGTCGCCTTCGTGCGCTTACCTCGAGCAAAGAAGGGGGCGGCCGGCGGGGGGGGGGAGGTGGAGCGGGGGGTTGTATGTCTTGTGCTTTCCCCGCGATGTCCGCGCTGAAGTCACAGAGCGTACGAAGGTCACTTCGCTCGCTGCAGCGGCCGCGTTTGCGAAAGGAGCGCGTCGTTCAAACAGAAATAAGTAACAACTGTGAGAGTTAGTTCGCGCTCGTCTGCGTGTGCCTGTTCTTTCGTTTCGTGCGTCCTGCTTTATGCTTGATCAGCGCGCTTCAAGTGTCGAGCTGTGACGCATGATAGTTCGCGCTCCTCCTGTGTGCGTTCTTTTCGTGCTTACTTTGGGCTCGAGCGACGCGCTGGCAATTTCGAGCTGCTTTCCGTTCTTCGCATTACATTCAAATTTATTGCTGTCGTATTCATTGTTTCGCCGTTGCGGCGAAACTGACTTTTTTTTCGTATTCACGTGGCAAGAGTTCATCTCTACAGCCGCGCGCTCCCGTCGGCTCGCGGCTCTCGCCGACCGGCGGAGCGGGGTGCGCGCGAGAGGAGAACAAACCGACACTGCGCACATTCGTTGCTATGACGACGCACGTGCGAGGAGGAAGAGGACGAAATGGACGTTTGCAGAGCTTCAAGATCAAACGCATGTACAAAGCTATTTTCTTGGTTTTTACCGAGAGCAGTACAGCTATCGCTCCAAGAAACAGTTGAAAGCTTCGTTTGTGCGTGTGTGTGTGTCATAGAAAATATTCTTGAACACAGGGTGTCGAAGGAGCCAACGTTTCGACAAGTGGTCTTGTCTTCTTCAAGGCAGTTGCAGCCTTGAAGAAGACATGACTACTTGTCGAAACGTCGGCTCCGCTGACACGCTGTCTTCAAGAACTCATCATCTCTTCAAGCTTCCATCCATTTTCTCCTTAACTTCAGCCTTAATGGCGCGTGTCACTGGATTTTTGTATTCCGTGTGCTAAAAGAACACGCACACTTCTATCCCAACTTGTAGATGGACGTTAGTGATAAAGACATGTGAGCGGGACATAACTTATCAGTGGCACAGCTTAGGCAGACTGGTGACTAGATGCCAAAGTCGCTACTTATCGCACCGTTCTGTAGACGAGTCCATTGATTAAGAGTCAACCATCAACTGTCCTCTAGTTGTCATTCATAAAAGGAGAGTATTTGTACCATGCTGTCACTCACCTTCCGAGTCAAACACCTTGCACCTGCCGTCTGGGGACAGCATGCCCAGGCGGCTGAAGTTCAGGGAGGCGGCAGGCTTGAGCGTGAGCATGCTCCCGCCCACAATGGCTGCCTCGCACTGGCCGGAGCGAAGAGCGAGCATCGCTTGGCTTAGGCCCGTCATCGTAGACGAGCACGCTGTGTCGACGGTGAAACTCGGGCCTGTCGGGAAAGCACTCATATGAGTGACTGGAAGGCTACTGCAAATCTGAATTCGATCAACAAATCCGCTGCGAGTCCACCTTACGAAGATTGTTGGTCACTGAAGCCGTAGATGTGTTACGCCTAACGCAGGGATGTTAACCTTGTCGTTGTGATGGAAAGTCATTGAACACGGGGTTTCGGTGCAGCCTGTTCAAGGATCCTCCAACACTTCAGTTTCCATCTTCCCCCGAAGCTCTGCCTTACTGATACCATGGTGTGCACCAATGACGCCATTGCTCTTCAATGTCATATATGACTCAAACGCACGCGTTTGCAGGCAGTTTACAAACTCTTATTTTACTTTTATTACTTTGAAGCGACTGTTATAACTGTTGTTCGGTCACTGTGGTACACACAGTTTTTCATTCTCATTTGGCAGACATGTTAGCTAAAGTTAGGCCAATGTAAGACCTATGTACTGTTCGTTTGACTGGAATTGGGTTGAAGACGAAAGCGATTTTCCGTCGTTCAGGCGAGCGTTTTCGTTGCCGTCACCGCTCGTCGTATGGCAGCTGTTCCATGGGCAGTCCTAACCGCGCGTGGCCTAGCCATGAAACTCTCGAAAGTGTGGACGAAAGGTGCGCTCTTTCCAATGATGCAGGCGCACAAGTGATCGCGCAGCGGACGAGCGCTGCGTCAGCGCTCAGTGCCACGAAAAAGGGCATCATGTGTACGCTCGTGATTCGCCGGTGTTGGCCGACGTATAGCCGCGTGTGGTCCCATTTTGTGTCATAGGATTCGAAAATGTCCCGCTATACTAGCCATAGACAGCTTCTGTGTTAAATACTACTGTGAGACATTGTGTAGGCGGGTTAGTGTTATCCACCTTCTACATGTACGAGGCCTCAACAATTTGTTACGTACTGCAATATAACGAAAGGTGAGCTTTGACCACGATGTCCTCGGCTCACTTAGATTGCGGGTTCGGCTCCCACGCCCACATTCCTCAGTTAACGTCCCAGTAACTCTAGCTCTAGTGATTACACTCTAAACGTGGTAACCGATAAATGTGACTTTGTGCACCGATTGCAAGGGTTACCAATATTAGAATGTATGCACTGTAAACTAATGTAACCCTTACTATATATGTGCACAAAATATCCGTTACCAAGGTTATAGAATTGTAATGCTAATGTGCTGTATAAAGTTCTCAAACAACATAAAAGCTGTTTCACTCCTGGTATTTCAAGGTAGATAATGATGAGAGTGAATATCGTGGAACAACTGCTGATAATAGTTCAGCGAGTTACTCATCGTAATGAAGGTTTGGGATCTATATGTTGCATGAAATATTCATCATTAAGTGCAGTGGCTGCTGCACTTTGTATGTAACGTAGAATACAAAAGGTGAGCACACTGACAAGGACTATGAGAACACGCCTGGAACATACTTGGTTCCTTGATGCGGTCGGATGGGTTCTTGCCGATGAAGTAAGTAAAGGATTACAGTTATGTCTCCACTGCCTCCTTCAACCACCCATGATTAAGCATGACGCCTAGGGTTCTTCAGACAAGTTTACCAAAGCCAGAACTAGCACCATGGCCACACGAGATGTGACAATTGAAAGCGTACGCTTAGTTTTTTGTAACGGCCCAAGTGAACTCGTCTAAAGCGGCGCCTACGTCTTACGTCATTAGAGACACGTGACACATACGGGAATTCAGAGCAGTTGACTTGATGTGTGTTCCAATACTCACCGTAGACAGCTAACTAGACAGCCAAGCGGACAGCAGCTACCTTAAGTCCCATTCCAATTCTGACGTAGCCGGCAAAATAGAGACCTTCGCGAAGACATCATCGCAGACAAATACGACGCATGCTAGTTTTGCTGTCTAAACAAGATGGCGGCTAAGCGGAATGCTGGGATAGCTCGGATCTCTCCAGTATGGTCGTCTGCCCACAAGTAGACGCCCCTTTACGCGCCTAATATAAGCTACGTTCAGTATCTATAGGTTTCAACGCGAAATAAGTTAAAGACATAACTCTGCCTTTCATAGTTGTCGCCTCGAGGTGGCATCACAGACGTCACGCAAGCGCGTTCCATTACTCGGACTACTGGGACTCGATTCTGCCTTCTGAGCAGTCAGCGCAGGCTGTCTACGATGCTGTTCAGAACTGAAACACAGCCTTGGACTGTTGCAGACGCTAAGCGTAAGGTCACTACTGCTAATGAAAGTTGAATAATTGAGAGTGCCTACGTGAACGTATCCGTCAAAAGGAGAGAGCATTGATCAGCGCTTACCGTGGAAGTCGAGCGAGTAGGAGATGCGATTGGAGAACATGGCGCGGCAGCATCCGGCTAGCGCGTATCCGTCGATCTTTTCGGTGTCCACGTTTAACGCTTCCAGCATCTCGGAGTCGGAGGCACCGATGAAGACACCGATCTTGCGTCCGCGCAGCGTTGCCGGGTCGTAGCCGGAGTCGACAATCGCCTCGTATGACGTCTCCAGCAGGAGTCGTAGCTGCGGGTCCATCTTGTGCGCCTGCTTCGGGTGGACGCCGAAGAACTGGGCGTCGAAGCGGGACAGGTCGCGGATCTTGCCCAGTCTTTCGGGAAGACCCAGGTGCCCTGCCGAAGGAAACGAGCACGCGGTGAGGTTCGTGCGGCCGTGGCCTCCGCGATCAGCTCCGGCAGCACGCTATTGCGACACGGTTCAATCTTTGAGCCAGGTATTTGTTTGCGTTTTGAAGGCCAGCAAATGCTTTGCAACAAACTTCCGCGTGTACTTAATGGCTATTATAAATAAATTTACGTAGCTTGCACTAGCGGCGCAAGGCTGGGACCAACAGCGCATCTGGCCGGCCTTCCTTGTTTCTCTTTATTTTTCTGTTTCTTTCGACCTCTCTTTGTTTCTCTCCCTCTCGTTCTTTCTGTGTTTTTTTGCCTATCTCTTGCTTTGTCTCTGCGTCTTTCTATTGCTTCCTTTCTCTATACATCTATTTCTTTCTCTCTCTTTCTCGCTCCTTATATCTTTTCTCTCTTTCTCCCCCATGTCTCTTAATTTCTCGCGTCCTCTTTCTTTCTCTCTCTCTCTCTAGTCTTTTCTGAAATTCTTTTGTTTCTTTTCCTTTCTCTCTTTTTTCGCTCTCCCTGTACTTGTTCTCTCGCCGATTCGAGTTATTGCATCCTACGGCGGACAAATCCCACCGTGGGGAAGCGCACGCCGGGCGCATGTGTTCGGGGCAGCGAAGCATAGATGAAGAAGAGGATGAAGAGAGCGCGCGCCGGCCCACTAATTTCGTTGCACGCGCAAGGGCGTTCGTGGTGATGACAGTTTCTCGTCGAGGTGAACGGGAGGTTTGCAAGGCTTAAGCAGCTCCGCCGTCAGTAACGAATCAATATTCGCGAAGTACAAGTGTCTGACCTGTACGGGTTCTTCCTAGCCTAAGCTTGACCTCTAGAGCTGTCTTTGATTTGCATTTAATTCTTAAATTGTCACTATTACAAGGCGAAAGCTGAAATTAGGTGTTCTGCTGATGTATCATGCAGATGCGATGTATCGTAATGAATGACGTTCTGTGTAGCGAATCAACTAATGATGCGTCTTATTAACTTGGTGGTTTAGTCTAAGGGCACGACAATGTGTTATAATGATGATTTGTGAGTGTACGGAGATGTAAACAAAATGCTCGCGCCTTTGGTGCTGTATTTGCCAATACAGAGCCGTAGGACCCCCTCAAGGTCATCCTTAAAAAGCTTTTGTCTTCGGCTTCTATGAAAGGTGCGTGACAAAAAAATCAATCAAATCAATCAATGAAATTAATTTCGCACAGCCATCAGATGCGAGAACGCATGTCTGAGCGTTCCTACAAATGGAGGAGTGGGGACGCTCAGGCATATCGCTCTCGCATCAATGTCACGTTTTACAAAGCGTACCCGTGTGCACTGGAGCCACTCTGGTGCGCTGTGTCGTCTAGTGATCGTAGCGCCTGGACTCCACAGTGCGATTTGTCAAAGATGCTATCAATCAAAAAAAAAAAAAAAGAGGAAAGGAATACGTGCTTCTGTGTATGCACCCTCATACCTCGAGGCCAGCGCGTCTCTTCATCTGTGACGAAGTCCACACCGGCGTACAGCTTCTCCTGGAACTCGACCATGT
Organism: Rhipicephalus sanguineus; assembly: GCF_013339695.2. Lineage (NCBI taxonomy): Eukaryota > Metazoa > Arthropoda > Arachnida > Ixodida > Ixodidae > Rhipicephalus > Rhipicephalus sanguineus. The sequence goes on along the minus strand of NC_051182.1, from coordinate 117,388,394 downwards.
GGTCGGCTTGCGGAAAGTAGGCCGAGATACCCGAGACCACGAACTCCTCCTCAGCCATTTTGTCGCTGCGAAGAAGAAATAACCTTGTGCCTTCTTGCTGCAAACGCGCAGTTGTCAATTTCCCTTTATCATCCCTTCCGCCACCTTGCGGGATTCCGCAGAACTGAAATGCAATAGTGTGTGTCCGTGTGCTCCGAGTTGTCGATAAAGTCGCCCTCGCGCTGCCAAATACTAGCTTCCTGGCTAGCTCAATCGGTAGAGCGACCAACTCCGGAATGGCGTGTGTCCCGGGGTCGATCCCCGGACCAGGATAAATTTTCCGGCAACTAAGAGACTTTCTTTCTTCTGAAATCCGTATGAATTTCCTTGTGGTTTCGTTCTGCAAACGGGTGGTTCTCAATCTCCTTTTCTTAAGAAATAAGCAATACGTCCAACCAAGATAGAAGGATAGATAGGTCTTATTAAGAGAAGCCGAAGGAGTCGGCTTCAACTTGTATGTTCCTGCCTGCTACTCTGCACTGGGACAAACGGAGAGTAAAGAGTCATAAACGATGACGATGATAATCAGAAAACACAATGCTTATTTATACACAATTACCACGAAACCAGTGGTCTCCTAAAAGTACCGAGTGTAGTCCGATATTCTTCAAAGTATTCATGGTAGCTTTTGCAGATGTAGTCGTCACGGTCTGGTCGCACAACGCGGAGGAAATGCAACGTTTAGTTCGTGTTTTCATCCTAATGCCTGCTAGTATACTCTGGTGGGACACGTAACCGAGATAGTCCGAATATAGATATAATGCTTCACACTCCTGGCAGCGTTGAAACTTAAGCTGACAAAAAAAAAAAAAAGCGGCAGCAAAATAAAATCTCCCAAGAAGTTCTTGAGAACAGCAGCGCACAATTTAAGGAACACGGGCCAACAAACAATGATACACACAACGCAGGCGCTGAAGACGAAAAGATGTACAACCAACTAGCCCGCTAGTACACCACACGAAAATAGGGCATAAACTCTGACTCAGGTTGAGACTCACGCTCATATTGATCTGGAGTAGGTGAATGAATTTACATATTACTCTACATGAATATGGACCACATTTTATCTTAATGAGGGAAATTTGTTTGCCGTGCCTCCCGCCGTGAAATGTGTCGCCTCGTGCGCTCAGACCACAGGGCAAATACTTTCGTTTCGTGCTACAAGCAATCTACGTGTAGAACAATAATAACAATATATCTGGGGTTTTACGTGCCAAAACCACGATATGATTATGAGGCACGCCGTAGTGTAGGGCCGCGGAGATTTTGACCATTTGGTGCTTGTTAATGTGAAATGACATAACGCAGCAGACGGGTCTATAGCATTTTCGCCTCCATCGAAATGCGAACGCCGCGGCCGGGATCGAACGCGCGACCTTCGGGTCTACACCAGAGCACCGAAACAATTGTACCACCGCATCGAACAATATATGTCGATAGACTTGATATGATCCGCAAATGCGATTCGGCGGGATCGGGCGGTTAGAAATGTGGAAATGGTATTCACCGGAGCTAGTTGGTTCATAGCTAACACTCGTTTGAGCGAAAGCAGGCAAGATACTTAAGCGGAAGATAAAAGAAACCGCAAGAGATCGAGAAGGAAGGCAGCACGTGCGTCAGTACAGCGTCAGTGGCTCTGACAAGAAAAAAAAAAAAGCTTTCGTATCTAAAAAACAGTTCGTGGAAACGACACCAGGCGTCAATCACTGTCAGATATCGTTTGGTGACTGTGGGGGTTTGGTTATTTATTTAGCCGCGCACAGAGAAATAAAATTTCAATTGCTAGTACAGCGAAGTCCCTGTCAGTTTTCTTTTTGTCATTTGTTTTAAGTTCCGCTGCTCAAACCAGTGTTAAGGTTAGAAATGCCAGCACAGAACCGAAATGCCCCAGCGAAAAAACTACGCGAATTATGAGTGCTTCACTTTGCGTTACAGTCATGGGTTAGAATGGTAACGAAAATTGAGCATTCCAACGTAATGTTGTCCCTCAGGTCGAGATTTCGGCATTCTGCGTCGTACTCACCACAAGGACACCTGAACGACGGCAGAAGCTGCGCACTGAGCATGCAGGACGCTGGGCAATGGCGCCTCTGCTATAAATAATGCGAACGCGGACCGATGTCATACTAGGAAGTCCCAATGCGCACCACGACATGGGCGAGGGTCGGTAATGCCAAACGTACACCCCCAATCACTGTTCTCTTCTTTTTAAATGCGATGTGCCCAGCCTAGAGGGAAACGTTACGCCATCGCAAATTCAATTAAGACATCAAATCCAGAGAGTTTTCGTGTCCGTGTTTTTATTTTTCCCGCAGGTGTCGTTGTCTCGGAGCTCCAGGTTCTTGCGTTGCTGTGTAGAGTCGACGGTTGTGAGCGACGCATTTCCAATGAAAGTTACAGATTTATTTCACTGCTCTGTGCGAAGAGTTTGCAGCGAAAGTTACAAACGGAAAATTCCGGTGATATGGCTTAAGGAAGCTGCGATTGTGATCGGTCCTTATGCACTGAAAATTATCGAGGCCTTTATATTCTTATTACTTTAAGGTTACGTATTACATTTATGTGCTAGTTATTATGATGTGATGTCAGTTATGTTGCCCACATGAGAGTATTCATCTTCATGATCACTAGAAACTTTATTGGGGACAATATTATTTGCACTTCGGAGATATTGTTTTACATTTTCGTGGTGTTGCTTAAACTGTCTATTATCGGATCATTTATGTTCCGATGTTACTCAGTGAGCATTGTTCGACAGGCGTTGTCTGTGTGTTTCTTTTTTCATTTATTCTTCATGTCCTGTTTTTTTGTTTTCTGGGAAAACTCTCTTTCACAGTTTTGAGTGGCCATGTTCTGTTTCTCCTTGTGTCACTGTGAAAAAACGCCAGGCCTGCGCTGAAACCGCAGCACAGTCACAGCGAAAGCTGGAAGAGCGGCGTTTCTAGAGCCCGTTAAGCTCTCTTGGGGCTACAATACAAGTACACTAGAAAGGTACCCACTACGCCACAAATCACAATTTTTGTGAAGTTGGGAAGCACCTACTAAGCCATTATTCTTCATTCTACGGAGAAGCGTGGCACCAGCTACACGTCTGTAAGGCATTATGTGCACTTTGTTGACGCGACGACTGATGACGATGAAGAATTATGGCTCAGCCCTTTGTAATGGGTTGGAATCTTTAAACGGCTCACCAGTTATGTAATTTGCATTGGGTGACGCCCGGTCGCTATTTCCCTCTCCCGTCATGCTGTATAACATACGTTGACGTGGGAGAGAGACGGTGGGGGTGAAGAACTTTACTGAGACCCCGAGGAAATGGATCATGCCCTTATGGGCTTCCTTGGCAACCAATACAAGTGCACTTGCGAAGAACCCACTACGCTATAAATCAGTGTAATTTTACTGAGACCCCGAGGAAGTGGATCATGCGCTTATGGGCTTCCTTGGCAACCAATACAAGTGCACTTTCGAGGAACCCACTACGCTATAAATCATTGTTTTTTTGAGAAGTAGGGCAGCAGGCACTGTGCCATTTTTCGTCATACTACGGAGAGCGTTGGTACCTGCTATACGCATGTAAGGCATTATGTGCACTTTGTTGATGCTGTGCCTGATGACGATGAAGAATTATGGCAGAGCCCATTGTAATGGGTTGGAAGCATTCAACAACCTGCTTGTTGCGCAATTCGCATTGTGTGACGCCTGGTTATAGAATTCGCGTTGTGCGACGCTTGGTGCTTATTTTACTCTTCTACCACGCTATATTGCATATGCTGATGTGGTTCCTTCCCGACGTGAAGCCTGTATAGGACCTTTTTTCAAAGCAGTTTCAAGCACCGGCACGGCTCAGAGGTTGAATACTGGGCTCCCACGCAGAGGGCCCAGGTTCGAACCTCGTTCCAACCTGGAATTTTTTTCTTATTTCGTTTTTTTTTCTTATTTCGAGCGATACTGGTTACGGACACCGGCGGCAGCGGCGGCGGCGGCGGCGGCGGACAACTACGGCGCCAAAAACGGCTGGTGAAATGATCTCATAACAGCATTCGCTGTAAAATTCGTGCGTTGTATGCTCAATCCCTTCAAGAGCTAAGGATTAGCCGGCGCTTTATTTGTGCGCCAAAATTTCCTCGCATCACATAATATATATATATATATATATATATATATATATATATATATATATATATATATATATATATATATATATATATATTTCAATTTCAATTTATTTTCCCATCTTACAAATACAGATGGAGGGGTTGTAGGTAAAAGTTGCTTAACGGCAGCTTGACGAGCCTACAAACCTAAAGTACAGCAGGGAGGCAGTTGTAGAAATTATACAATTCAAAACGTAAGGATTACATAATTATACAAGGATCACCGGATAATACGCGAATCAACACTATGCACATATAACAAACTTAAACCGAAACTGAAACCATGTTATCTAAATACTTAGCGTGAAGTTCTTTGCGAGTACATGTAAACAAACCGAAATCAGTAAGAGCATAACTATTCAGCAGAGACGGAAGAGTATAATGAAGGCGTTCTTTTCCAAGGTTAAGTCGAGGTGTCGGCACGAACCATTCTTCACCATGTCTTGTTAGGTAGCCCACTGATTTGTTCCTTAGTTCCGCTAATTTCCCGAGGTTACTTAAATTCTTTCTTATTTCCGATTTAAAGAGGACACTAAGGCGATATTTATAAAGGTTGTGTACTTTAATCACTCCAGACTGACCGAATAAAGCTTCGAAATCCTGTTTAGTCCACCTAATATTCACCGAAGCTTCTGATTTCGGTAGTTCAAACGGCGTCGCGTCTGGGCGAATTGAATAATGGAAGGCGATATGGCACGGTACACCATCGCACCACCGAGCGACCCCTTGATGGGAGTTCGGTTCGGCAGAGGAAAGAAATATGCAAAGCACGGGTGCGTAGATCTATGTGCAGGCCGATGAACCTCCACGTAGTCCAAATCAATCCGAAGTCCCCCACCAGGGCGCGCCTCGTCACCATACTGTGGTCGTGGAACGTAGGACCCCAGGATTTACACTATGACGGTATGCACCTTGAGTTCTGGTAGTAGGACACCTCGCCAGACGTGGAAAGCGGGCACATGCTACGCTATCGCGCTCAATTGCGCTTAGTAAACACTGGCAACAGGAATAAATAACGGCAATGAAAGAACAACAAGTGGACGTACGGAGCGCTAACTGCCAAGTGCTTAGTATTGTTAGGTAATACGCTTTAGAATACATGGTAAGGGAGGGAGAAAGGGGTATGGGGTACAATAAGGCAATGACGAGTGATGGTGACGGGGGCGGGAACAGCAGCATTCGTGTGCATATAAATGTGTTACCTAATATTTTTCTTAAACAGTTGGCAGGTTGTGCTACGTACGCCCACTTGCTGTTCTTTCATTGTCGCTCCTTATTAAGGAGAAAGCCTTAGATGCCTCATCAAACGCGAAAAGGGACCGCCGGCGTCGGCTGCGTTAACACGAATGATGCAAAAAAGCGTCACGTGACAACGTCACCATGGCGTCGCAGGTCGTCAAATTTTGTGACGTCATCCTGATGTCACACCATGTGACGTAACACGATGACGTCATTGCATCACATCGTCACTTGGTAAAAGGCGGGCCGATCACGGAGGCACTAGAAAACCACGTGTGGGGCGGAAAGCTACGAATTCTTCCAATCCCGGAGGCAGTGCAAAAACGCGTTGGGCACGGAAAGCAGCTTTCGGGCGGGATCAGTACAATCAGTTGAGAAGAAAAAGAAGATGGCTTTCACCTTCCAGTCGTCTTAGGCAAATGCCTAAGGGACTGAGTCACATTCAATCTACACCACACGCTCGAACGTTGAACGCGCACCCCGCATCAGTTTCGGGACCAGCACATCAGTAATCATGGTCCACCACTTCTGTTAACACACACACACACACACACACACACACACACACACACACACACACACACACACACACACACACACACACACACACACACACACACACACACACACACACACACACACACACACGAACGTGCAGAGTTTATAATAACCTGTCTAGCCATTTTGCCAAGGGCTATCCGCATATACTTCTCCAAACTTATACTGGAAATGTAAACTTCATAAGCCGTAGCAGCTGAAAGCAACGACGGCACCTTTGCAGCCTTTGAGGAACAAGCTTGCCCAAACAGCTGTAGCCTATACACGTGATATTTTCTGTGACAGACGTGTTATTGTGCAGGAACAGTCAGCCACAATAGCGACCGATTGTGATGGAGTGCCAGTGCTCTCTCTCTCTCACTCTTCACTCGCTCATTTTTCAGCCTTCCCTTCTCCTGTGCAGCCAGGTCCGCTTTCAATAGTTCCGGGTTTGACTCCCAGTGCCTACTGAAAAGCCACCGTTATTTCCTAAAGGGTAGATGAGTATACCGACGTGTTGCTGGTTGTTCTTGCTTACTCGTCTCGAAAGGTGGACCCATAAGGTTCCGTACACACCCCTGGGCGCACCTTAACCCACCATAGCCTTGGTGAATTAGTAGAGCATCCGCCGCTGCTGTGGGAGGCAGAGAATTGCTGCCGCCGGGTACCTACCGGTGAAATAGGGACACGCGCACTTCCGGCCTGGTGCTGGGCAGAACGAAGTACATAGTCGCTTGGGAGGGCACCCACCCTGAGGGAAATTGGCGGCATGGAACCGCCAGACCTAAAAAGGTCATCCTTTTTTAAACACGATAGTCCTTCTTGGGATACTTCAACGCAGAAATTTTGGTCTGTCTGTCTGTCTGTCTGCCTGTCTGTCACAGGATTCAGCCACCCGGACAAAATATATACACTTGCTGAACGCCCAGCCATCTTGAACTGGTAGCGACGTTCATACTTGTGAACATTGTCGATCAAAAAGCAAATATTACGCATACCTGAGGCGCAACATCAATACGTAAGTATTAGGTGGTGTGTTCCTTTACAAGAAAATAAATATATACGTAATTATAAAGACCCTAGTGTTTCTTAGGCTGCGCTGAAAATGCGACGCTATGAGCCCGATGCGGCGATTCAACATAGAGGAGGAGGACTCATGTAGTACGGCCGTCAGAAGACTATCGTCTTTCGACGACATTTGCAGCGAAGCACGCAGATACGCGGCCAATTTTTTGAAAGACGATAGCCATTCTTGGGAAACTTAAACGCAGAAATTTTGGTCTGTCTGTCTGTTTGTCTGTCTGTCTGTCACACGATTCAGCCACCCGGCCAAAGTTCAAGCATTTGCTGAACGCCCAGCCATCTTCAACTGGTAGCTGCGTTCATACTTGTGAACATTGTCGATCAAAAAGCAAATCTTAGGCATATCTGAGGCTCAGCATCAATACGTAAGTATTAGGTGGTGTGTTCCTTTACTAGAAAATACAGAGATACGTAATTCTAAAGACCCTAGTGTTTCTTAGGCTGCGCCGAAAATGCTAATGTTTCTTAGGCGGCGCGAAAACCGCGCAGAAACGGCCGGCAGAAGGCTGTCGTCTTTCGACGACGTTAGCAGCGAAGCACGCAGATACGCGGCCAATTTTTTTGCAGCTAGCATACCATATTTTCCCTCCTTGCTAACATCCCTGTCTTTCACCTCTTCCTTATTTATTTTTCTGACTTCTCGCGTTTCATCATGACCGCGCTTCCTCCTCTCGATACGGGCGGAACAATGGCTGTGTTCCTACGACAAGCTGTAGCCCCGGCGCGGAGACAACGCGGTAGAGGGCGCATGCGTCGCGTTCCCATATTTTCTGTCTGTTTTTTCACCTTACTTTTGGGATGCTCCGTTTTCTTATGTCCTCTTTCCTCCCATACTCAATAAATTAGCTGGGCCTGTCCACTGGATTACCTCCGCCAAGCGCTCTGGCAAGTCCTATAGTGAACCACATTCAGTGCAAAACCAAGATATTATTATGGGATGCCGTAGTGGAGGGCTCCAGAAATGTTGACCGCCTGGGGTTCGTTAACGTGCAGCTAAATATAAGTACACGGGGCTCAAGCATTTTCGCGTCAATCGAAAATGCGGCCGCTGCGGCCGAGATTCGATCCCGCGACCTTCGGATCAGCACTCGAGCACGATAGCCACAAGACCACCATGGCGGGTCAGTGCAGGTTCAATTGGGTACGTGTCCAAATTAGCACAACCTGAGTAAGATGCATCCTTCGGTTTACCCTCCTCGCTTCCTATGGTACTCAGCTAATGCTACCCCATATTACATCACGTGGGCATGTCAGCGATTACAGCTTTATCCGCAATACAACATACTGCAGCGGAGGAATGGGAGGTGCGGCTGGCCAGTGAGAACCTGGATGATCACCTTAAAAAAAAAGGCAGTAGTATTGTTAACTTCCGGTAGTAACTGCTCGTGAAATATGCTACTACCCTGTTAGTAACTGCAGTTAGTAACTGCCAGTTTCCGCTTAAAATTGATATGTCGAGACAATTTCAGTTATAATTACTACACGAAGTATAAACAACAATTTTAGATCAAGTAGTTAACGGCCAGTAGTAAAAATGTAATAACGGTCCAAGAAAGGTTGTAAAGGCTGCATTTACTACCTATTTGCTTGCAGGTGCTGACTGTGTACTAAGGTAAGTAGTAAACAGGTAGCAAAAAGTTAGTAACGATAGGAGCTCGTGATTGCTTACTAATGTAACTAGTAAAAAGCAAGCAAAAGGTTAGTAACGGTCCAAGAAAGTAAGTGACCGCTGCAGTTATTACCTATTTGCCTGCAGTTACTAACTTTTTAGGAACATTTCTTTAAAAAGAATTGGGGCAAACTAATCAAACGAGTGAGCAACAACCAATGGAAGCTTTACATGAAAGGCACTCGAACCACGAAATAGAAAATGACAACAAGAAAGCGATACCTGCAGGGTATGAGAACAGCGCATTGAATGAAACCTGTAAAGGGGCGCTGCAACACTTTGTCAGTACGGTCAGCAAACGCTGCCGATCGGTAGTCGAGGCTCCCCAGAACACGCGAGCCAAACATTATAGCGCAGCACGCTTCCTGGGATTTACAATAAATTGTCAAAGTAAGCTAAAAAGCGCCTCCTCTTCTCTCGACAAAAATGATGCTTACGGCGTCACTGCCGCCGGCCACGCCACTGGCTGATTTGAACATGGCGCTCTCGGCAGTCACTGCGGCTGCCGCGGAAGGCCGTCACTTGCCCGCGCGTCACTTGATCGCACTGAAAGTAAGCCGCGCGTTTGAAGAAGAAAAAAAAAAGAGCTCAAGGTCACGAGGCACGCGTGACATACCTTCCTCCCCCGTGCCACCCCTCCCTGCTTAGATTCCAGCGCTTTCGTCAGGACGAGAGAACAAAGAAAGCAATTACAGAGTGCGACAAATACTCCGCTCGTACTGGACGAATTCTAAGAATTGTTGCGGTGGTCGATTCGTGAGGAAATAAACTCCTTTGCTGAAGCCATTCCATGGCTACTTAGAAAAGTGTTGCAGGGCCCTTTTAGTAGAATCAATCTGCGCATAAGACACTGAAAACATTCATGAGCATTTCCACTCTGCGAATGTGGATGTCCAGCGAAAGCTGCGCAGCGTACGGCATAAATGTAACACATAATTTTGATGAGAGGCACGGAAAGGAACAGAATATTTGAACTTAGCGTTCAAACATTCAGCCTTTTAGAATCTGCGAACATTCCGATTCGTCACTTTGTACGCTTCCCATTTTTGAGTAACTGGTTCAGAAATGTTAGCGCGAATGAAGCGACAATTAACCCAAGGAGAAGAAGACGAGTACGAGGGCTTGTCCTCATCTCCTTCCTTGCGTTCCTCGTGGTTTTAGTTGAGCCGATGTATTTCAACCGGTTATGCACGACAAACTAGACCAACAAACCCGCCGTGATCGTCGTCATGTTGTTATGGTGCTCCACTGCTGACCCGAAGGTCGCGGAATGGAATCCCGGCCTCGGCGACACTATTCCGATGGAGGCGAAAAGGCCCGTGTACTTAGATTTAGGTGCAATTTGAAGAACACGAGATGGTCGAAATTTCCGGAGCCCTCAATTGCGGCGTCCCTGATAACCATATCGTGATTTTCGGATGTAAAACGCGACCAATTATTGTTATACCAGAACTAGCCCAATAACATGTTTTTGCAGGTCACACTGTTCAGTGACTTGTTCTCCGAGTCATCTTGTTACCTGACCAGACGGTGTTCACTCCTACGTTGCTCCACCATATGCAACAATAAAACAGTAAGAAATAACGATCCTTATCAGTATATCTTTAATTAAATTTTTATTCACTGGCAGTTTGGCTTTAAAGTTTCCCGTATACCGCCTGGCAGCATCTGCCCGCCTGACTCAACCGAATGTCATGGACATTACGATGTTATTAGCCGGTCTTCAAACAGGATGTCTAAATTGTGCGAGCGTGTTTCGATGGTTCAGTGGGTGAGACAGCTGCAGGCTTAGCAATGAAGCAATGTGTGTTTCATAATCACGCAATATCTTTCGTGTTTTTCTTTTATCTCAGCATCCGGTAAGTCCATCTATGACAGTTCTCTCTGTCTAGAAAAGCTTCTCTAGGACTGAGTAAACCTTGAAAAAAGTCAACTAAAGTTGCAATGCGGGGTTGTTGGCATAAAATGGCTGAATTATTATGGTAGCGCAATTATTGAGCGCTACAATTTAGGCAGACTGGGTTAGGCGATCCGCATGTAATAGGTGTCACCCGGTGAGGGCTAGGACAAGAGCAAATTTGCAGGATCGTGGCCAGGATCGCAGGATCATGGCCTGCGCTCTCGTGACGTTTTCATCAGGTGGAGGGAAGATACGCCGTTTATATTCGTAGACATCTGTGGTATGAGCAAAAGAAGTCGGTTCCCACCAGGAAAGACGTGCCTCCCGGTTTGTTGGACCTCGGGCTAGCGGTGCGCCTCTTCGTTCCCGGGGTTCCCCGGGTGGGCAGGGGCTCATACTAATTCAATAATTTTATCGCTCGGCCACTTTCTTAGAATTTTTGTGACTTGGACGTTTAGGCTCACTTTCGGGATATTAATGATGGCTCCCTTCCAGTCACCCAAAAGTGTTGGAGCGAAGGCACTCGTCATGGCCAGAGCAATGGCGGCCAAAAATCACATATTGTGGAGCTGTGAAAATTTTCCGCCCCTCAAAACACTTCTGCCAGCTCGCTCACGGTCAGCGTGGGAGGAGCTCATCAAAGTCCCATTAACAATGAACAGATAGCTATCGTTGCCTGGGCCTAATGGGCCTCCGCCCACGTGGAGCCATCCTGAGGACCTCACCATCTACGTAAACAAAGTTGATTCCTCCTTACTGAAGCACAAATAAACGAGGACGCGAGGAAGGCGCGCGAAGACAGGATCCCGAAATTGAGCGCCCTGTGTGTGTGTGTCTTCGTGTGGCGTCTGGGAACCAATAAATTGAGAAGCTCCTTTTATGACGTCACGTAATAGGAACCTAAACTAGGATCTGATCAGCGCATGGATTTGTAAGGAGATGTGCAAAGCCTCGCTGGAAAACGCAGTATTCGTCGATAAGTAAGAGGAAGTCAGCGGATGAAACAAGAACAGGTAAATAAAATTGATATATTGAGCGCAATGAATCGATGGGCCCTTTAGCTAACGCTAAGAAGTGCACAGGCGGGACTTTATACTCTGACGACTGGTTCACCTTGAATTAATTTCCTTTAACATTTGAATCGCTGTTAGTTGACGTTCGATTCTATTTATTTCACTTTAACTTATATAATTAACATCTGATTCATCTTTCATTGAGTTTCATTCACATGTGATTTAGCGTCAGCTCACCTTAATTGCCATTAAGTAATTCACAATATGGCCTTAATTGTCACGTCTCATCAATTCGCATATTCGCAATTCGCAATTTGTATACTGCTTTAGTTCTTTCTAATTCATATTTGATTCACCTTTAACTCAGCTTAGTTCTTCCGCGGAGTGATCGTAACTATCACCCTGGTTACGCGGGTTTGCGCCACACGTGACGTTTCGTACCATTTATGTTTATGCTGCCGACGCCGAATTTTTTTTTTTACTCGTGATCCATGTAACGGTTCGCGTTTATACAAACAGCGTGTGATACAAAGAGTAACGGTAGCAGAACACCAATCAATGAATGAAAGTGTGCATTCGACGTCACGACGTTGTCCCACGAGGACAGAGATGGCGAGAAAGTACAGTGAGTAATGAGCGCAGGAAGAAATAAAGACTCACGGTGACCCTTATGCTTTGGCCTAAGACGACTCGAAGGCGAAAGCCATCTCGTTTTCCTTCTCAGTCCATATCCTGATCGTTCCCCGCCTCCCTCCGAAAGCTTTCTGCACCTAACGTGGTTTTGCACTGCCTCCGTGATCGGCCCATCTTTGACAAAGCGACGACGTCACGTTATGACTTTATCACGTGACCTCACGATGACGCCACAAATTGTGGCGATCTCTCACGTCATAATGATGTATATATGATGAAGTCCTCACGTGATGATGATTTTTCGCGTCATTCATGTTGACGTCACCGACGCCGGACGCCGACGCTTCTGGGGGTAAATTTTAGCGTTTGATGAGGAATCTATGCGTCTGGTTTTAATAATCTAATGATACGAACGACCCAACGCAGAAACGTCACTATACGGACGCGTGCGATTGCATAGCCAAAATGGGGCCTCACGGTGACCGATCCGACGATCATTCAACGTAGAAATAAGCTTTTCGTTGTCCCTCTATCGTTGTCTACGACGTCTCGTAGCCCATTCCTCTAGGAAGGCCACGTACGTCTATGAGACGTCGCGTACGCGACGTTTTCTTCAAGATGCTGCGGAAGGCAGTGAAAATATGTAATCCCCGCGATGCATTTGCGTCGTTGGAGACTGTGCCCACTGTGACGTCCAGGCGCAGCAAAACAGGAAGATTACCACGTCTCCGCGAGGTCTCAAGGAGTTGCTGAGCGGAGTCGGAGAATACGCCATCGACAAACAAGAAAAATAAAGACAGCAGGCCTGGAGGTGCGTTACTACGGGGGTAGCGAATACATACGTAGGTGTATGTGGGCGTGCGTGTGTAAAGCGTTGCCGTGATAACGACGAAGTCGAATCACGTGTTAGCTCGCCAGTGATTGATAAGTTTGGGTAAGACGGCCGAGAAATTATATATATATATATATATATATATATATATATATATATATATATATATATATATATATATATATATATATATATATATATATATATATATTTCTCTGGGGGTGGGGGGTGGCGGCAGGTTCATAGGAAATGCGCATTTGTAATTATCTGTACGCTTACATCACAAGTAAGTTCTTTTACTGTTCTGGTTGTCTAGTTATCTGTGCGGGTGAGAGGTGTCTGAAACTATTAGGTAGTGCTTTACCGTTTTGATATAAACATTTGAAAGTGTGTCATGGTTGAAGTTTTGTTTATTGTTTTCTTTGAACAGTAATAATAATAATAATAATAATAATAATAATAATAATAATAATAATAATAATAATAATATCCCATTTTTATTTCTTTTTCGCAAGCAGTTCCACGCAGTGGCACGGCTCTGCGCTGGAACACCTGCTTTCCGCGCAGGAGGCCTGGGTTGAATGCCCATTAGAACCCGAATTTATTATTTTTTTATTTATTTAAATCTATTTCGATTTTTCGCTCAAGGACAACGCGGATTTTCGCTCACAACCAATGACGCTGATGCCGACACCGACACCGGAATTTCTGCGAAACGAGCTCTTTAACGCTATCGCGTCAATAGCGTAATAATTAATGGCCGTACAGATGTGCAGTGGCGTGCACTCTTAGGGTGAACACGGCTCAGCGTGGCCGCGTAGCGCCATTGCATCCGGCGTGGCTGCGCACCGAATCGAAGCGGCGCAGGCGCACACGAGCGCGCCGCTCTTTCTGTACTACAGCCAGACAAGAGCGGCGCCACGGCAATGGTCCAGCTCTGTTGCACACAACGCGAAGTCGCTCCTGCGCTTCGCTCTGCGCATGCGCCGCTACGCTTCGATGCGCGGCCGCACCAGGCGCGCTGGCGCTGCGCGGAGCATGGCCACGCTGCGCCGTGTTCACCCTAAAAGTGGACCGCACTGTACATACTGTACAAAATCTGTGTCCAATAACAGGCACAAAAATTTTATAAGCTCGAATAACCCATGGATATTATTATGAGCTGGTTTTGTACATCTGGTTGCGCTAACGACGACGCACTTTCACGAGTTTCTGATTTCGAGCATGTTCTTGGACTCACTGGTGATTTTGTACTGTCTCCTTCCCTCCTTCTTGATGCAGTTTCAGTTTACTATAAATTCATAATACGAGAATTGTTCCTATATAAAAACTACGGGACTTTCCCCTATCGGGAAAGTGGTGGCAAGAGAGGCTGGGCGTGTGCATGCCTAACTTTCTTTCTTTCTTTCTTTCTTTCTTTCTTTCTTTCTTTCTTTCTTTCTTTCTTTCTTTCTTTCTTTCTTTCTTTCTTTCTTTCTTTCTTTCTTTCTTTCTTTCTTTCTTTCTTTCTTTCTCATTGCGCAATGCTCCTTCCTAGCTTTTTTGCCCTCCAGACCGGGAATTGTGTCTTGACCCAGGTGTTCAGCAGCGCAACACTTCAATTGCTACGGGCATCAACGACGGTCATGCATGAATCAATAAAATGCAACAATGAAAGGCAACAACGAAATGTGGTAACGTGAAATGACAAGTCACCTCGACAAAAGATCAGATTGCCATTTCAGAAACGGCAGATCGCCGACAAGCCCACGATAAAGAGAGCATCGATGATTGGAAAACGGCGCATACTAATACGCGTGTGACCGGCGCCCCTTCGAGGGAGATATTTGCATAACACCCCCCCCCCCTTCTTTTGCACGTTTGCCAGCGCCATGTTTTTTCGCTAACGATGCCACCCCCGCCACCCCTGAAGTCTGTAACTTATAGAAACTTCAAGTACAACTCTAGCAACGATCTGTTTAGGTTTTAGGCTTGCCAACAGGGAATGTGTGCAACGTTTGAATGCGCCAAGGGTATGTGCGTGCGTAGCGCGCTTGCATGATGCAAAATTCTGAGAAGCGGCTGTCGGTAGCATTGTTCTTAGACCTAAACTGAGCCTATGACAACGCGACCCATGAGGCCATTGTCAGTACACTCGAGAAACCAGAACTTTGAGATCACGTCTTTCGATGGGTTCAAACTACCTCACAAGGAGATCCATGCTCGCCCTAACAGAAGATGGGCCTACCAATAAGCATTTTAGAAGTCGTGGTGTCCCACAATGTGGCGTGTTGAGCCCGACTCTTTTGAACCTAGTTCTGGTGGGGCCCAACGAAACCCTGCCGCAGACGGCTAATATATATCTCTACGCTGATGATATCTGCATCTGGGCGTGCGACGTTCATGCTGTTCATTAATAAAATATTATCTAACGTTTAGGTATTAGTGTTATTTAAGAGCTGGTGACAAAGTGCCGTGTAGAATACTGAAGTAACTGCCGTATTCACCGTACAGTTAAAAAATACCTCGAAGGCT
Source organism: Rhipicephalus sanguineus (assembly GCF_013339695.2). Taxonomy (NCBI): domain Eukaryota; kingdom Metazoa; phylum Arthropoda; class Arachnida; order Ixodida; family Ixodidae; genus Rhipicephalus; species Rhipicephalus sanguineus. The sequence continues at coordinate 117,372,778 of NC_051182.1, read as the reverse complement.
CCAGTCGCCATTGTATACGAGCGTACCTCAGTTCGTTTAATTGTGGTATCTCTTGTCGATTAAATGTAACGGTAATATTAGTTTGTTTAAGTTTGTGAATACTTGTTTCAAAATAAAAGTTGTAGAATTCCAGGCCCGTCTCGAAATCGGTTGTCTTACTATTAGAAAAAATATTCGAATAGTATTTTATTCTTATTTGTATGCGATTCGGTATGATAACTTATCGATCCGTATTCGATTAAGTTTTAAATTTCACTATTCGCACACCCCTAATAGCGCGCCTTATCGTGCAGGCACCGCTTTTTCATCTGCATTTCCATAGGCGGCTTTTTAGAGCGAAGCGATATATACTTAGGTCATTACTAACTCTGCAAACAGTTACATAATCAACAGTTATTAATTAAACTGTTCGCATCTCAACAGTTACCCATTCAGCAGAAAGGTCCTAGCAGGTGTGTGGCACAAAAATTGGGCAAATCCCGCTACGCGCCACTGGTCCACTAAGTTTAAACAGAAAAAAAGTAAATAGCTAAATAATTGAAGTAATAAATGAAATGAATAAATTAGAATAAAATAAACAAATGTATAAAAATAAATAAATAAATAAATGCCCTTCTGCCCTTCAGGCTCACCGAAAATCAAGGTGGATGTGCTTTAAAGGAACACACGATAAATTAAAAAGTTCTGTGTCTTTCTGTGAACGTTATAAAAATTATGCGACACCTCTGTGCCGTCTGCCACACAGCTTTCGCTGGTCATACACCTTGACAGAGTCTAATGGCTCGTAAATTATTTTAAGGTAGTTGAAAGTTTATGATATTAGAGGCGCTGTAAATTATCCGGTCTAATCGTACTTACAACATCAAACTCAGATTTTAATGAACGGATGTGAATGCTCAGATGAAAAAGAAAAGTTAAATGTGGTGTCCCCCAGCTTAAAGTTTCCGGGTTTTTTTGTCGCTTTCAACTTTACAATAATGAGATCAGAGACGTCGATAACAATGCTGAATCTATAATCGATGCAGATTAGACGAGTTAGTTCTCTTAGTGAAATTCAAGCACAGAGTTAGCTGATCAGGCACAGCCTCCTGTAAATTATCGGGCTCATGAAAGTAACTTCTAATCAACTACAATAAATATAAGGTGATAGTGTTTCCACCTGTAAACAACGCTGCTGAGATCGCGCTGATCAACTTTTTGAAACACGCATTATCATCGAATATCTATAAATGGTTGAAATTCACATAACTTCATACCAATGTTTTGGGGACAAAACTCAAAGCAAGTGGAAGTGGTAGAAAAAATTACGGTCTGTATTACAGGCATCAATCTTAATTATAACGTTAGTGATCATCTTATAGTTGTACACTCACTCCGGCTATATTGTTTCATAAACTGAACTCAACAGCCTAATCAAATTACATGGGACAGTTATCTGCTGACAGCGAGCATTTCTAAAAAAGGTAGACAAAAAATATATTGAAATGCCTGCCGAAGCGCCCCACGTTCAACGTCTCGTTAAACACTGTACTGCCTTCACCAAAGATCGTGCGTAGCAAGATATCTTAACCAGGAGTGACATAAAAGAACATTAGGCAATAATAATGCTTAATTTACCATTAGCTCAGCGTTTATGGTCTCTCTTGCCAACTGGGCCCAAAAATGGCAAAAATAAGTCGTGTTTCCAAATTAAGACGCTGTGTCCCGATTGGTTAATCTACCATTATTCGGGAGAACGAGAATACAACATAGGATAGCACATGACACTGGATGACCACCTATATAGTATGATTATAGAGTACTCTTTAAAACTAACGGTATTGTACGCGATATTTCTCGCGATCGTCGTCAATCTACCAAAATTCTTCTATGCGGCGCATGTTTTTTACCAGTTAGAAATTATGGATTACTTATATAAAGTGCGACCACCATAGAAAGTATCATCAAGCTCGCCATATTGCAAAAACGCATGGTTCTTGTTATATTGGAGGTCCCGTAGCGTTTTCGCACCTTCATCATCATAATCTGCCTGTCTACGCCCACTGCAGCGCAAAGGCCTCACCCATGTTCCGCCAATCAACCCGGTCCTGTGCTTTCTGCTGCCACGTTATACCTACAAACGTCTTAATCTCATCTACCCACCTAATTTTCTGTCTCCCCCTCACGCGTTTGCCATCTCTTGGAATCCAGTCAGTTACCCTTAATGACCACCGGTTATCCTGCCGACGTGCTACGTGCCCGGCCCATATCCATTTCTTCTTCTTGATTTCAACTATGATATCCTTAACCCCCGTTTGTTCCCTGACCAACTCTGCTCTCTTCCTGTCTCTTAAGGTTACACCTACCATTTTCCTTTCCATCGCTCGCTGCGTCGTCCTCAATTTAAGTTGAACCCTCTTTGTAAGTCTCCAGGTATCTGCTCCGTAGGTAAGTACCGGTAAGATGCAGCTGTTACATACCTTCCTCTTGAGGGATAGTGGTAGACTACTATTCATGATTTGATAATGCTTGTCGAATGAGCCCCATCCTATCCTTATTCTTCTAGTTATTTCCCTCTCATGGTTCGGCTCCGCGGTTACTACCTGTCCTAAGTAGACGTACTCCTTTACAACTTCCAGTGTCTCGCCTCCTATCGCAAAGCGCTGTTCTCGCATATACACGATTTGCCTTTCGACGCATGGGCGCCGGCAACTTGGGCTGTTAAACGAATGTTTTCTTTTCTTTGTATGTCGTGACGTATGTTTGGGCCGGAAATGCAAACTTGAGCCAAGTTATAAGAGTAATAAGTCGCTGCAAACAGAAACCGGACTAAATATAATAGCGCAAAATGTTAATACACGCAAGAACTGATCACTTTCAAGGGAAAAAAAATGTCGCTTTATTTATGAGAAATAGCCCCGCCACGGTGGTCTAGTGGTTATGGCGCTCGACTGCTGACCCGAAGGTCGCGGGATCGAATCCCGACCGCGGCGGCTGCATTTTCGGTGGAGGCGAAAATGTCTGAGGCCCGTGTACTTAGATTTAGGTGCACGTTAAGAACCCCAGGTGGTCGAAAGTTCCGGAGCCCTCAACTACCGCGTCTCTCATAATCATATCGTGGTTTTGGGACGTTAAACCCCAGATATTGTTATTTATTATTTATGAGAAATAAGCGTTACAATTTTTGATAACGGCATTAATAAGCCCAATTGACACTGAACAGCCCTTTGACGTTAACCGAGTCACACTTAATGATTTACGAAATGCACTACGGGGAATGACTTTATTAATATAAATTTATTCATGCTTATAAATTATATAGTTATGCTTATAGTAAACATATAGATTTATCAGGATTTAATCCATTCGAAGAGGTGTCCGTGTATCCTTATTAGATGTCTTTGGCTCGCGCTGCATGCAATGCAATATGCACACTTTCTTGTGCTCCTGACTATCTTTTTTTTTTAATCACTGCAGTTCCCACCGTGGTGGTCTAGTGGTTATCGTGCTTGAATGCTGACCAGAAGGAACGTGGCGAGATCGAGCATTCGAGACGAAATACTAGAGGTCAGTATACTTAGATTTAAATGATTTAAGTGCAAGTTAAAGAAGCCCCGGTGGTCGAAATTTGCGGAGCCCTCCACTACAGCGTCTCTTATAATCATATCGTGGCTTTGGGACGTAAAACCCAAACAATTGATAATTATTAACGATACTGCTATCCAGTTTAGACCTTACCACGAAAGAGAGGTGCACGAATCATTCCTTATCAACAAATTTAGGGCCGCATCATCTGGTAATGAACGAAAGCGCTGGAAGGCTCACGTTCCTGACAACATAACAGATAAACCATTCTTGATCAGCGCATCACGTGCAGTGCTGCACTGGAATAATTGTCGCATATTGGCGCTAATTATTAACATTTTTTCTTGTTTCTTTCGTAACAATTTGTATCAGCCTTTTTGGCGCTGTTTGCGGTGCATTTTCACCGCTGTTACAATGGAATCATTTGTTTCTTTTTATTGTTGGTTTATCCTTGTTTGGGCGTTGGCATTTTTTCTGCCCTTCATTGGTTGTACACCGTCACTGCCCATTTTCAGTTCTGTTGCACTTATTATTGTTCTTTTAGGCCTGTTTGCATTAGCTTTTTCAGACGCCTTCTGACGCATATTGTTTGTTGCACACATTCACCGCAGTGACCCCGTCTTTTCAGCGCTATTTTTATTGAATTCCTTCATAACGTTAGTTCCCATGTTCACAAATGAGCCTACCCGCCATGGTGGTCTAGTGGTTGTGACGCTCGGCTGCCGACCAGAAGGTCGTGGGATCGGATCGCGGCCGTACGCATTTTCTATGGAGGCGAAATGGTAGAGGCCCGTGTGCTTAGATTTAGGTCAACGTTAAAGAACACAAGATGGTCAAAATTTCCGGCCCTCCACGACCGGGTCCCTCATAATCATATCGTGATTTTGGGACGTTAAACCCTAACAAGGCATATTGTTGGGCTAGTCAGTTCATGGCTTCAAAAATGTTTTAAGCTGCGCGAGGAAGACAGGACGAAAACAGGAACACATACACACATACAAGCGCTTGCATGTGTGTATCTGTTCCTGTTTTTGTGCTGTCTTCTGTGTGCAGTTTCAAACCTTCTTGAAGCCCTAAATATTATTATTACGCAAGTGAGCCTGTTCCTGCGCATAGTCCGCACTTTGTTGTTGCAAGACACCTCTTTCCCGCAATTATAATTGATGCAGTCACCTTATAATCATACATCACGATTGCATGCGATTAGAGCCTTCCGTTTGTTCTCTAGATTGCGAGGTGCGCAATTTTTTCCCGTGGCCTAGAATCCTGCGCAGGCATGGTGTCGGTTTTTCGTGTGTACAACTTTGTTTCAATAAATTTCTGTTATCAGAAATGATAGATAATTTTTCCAAAGGGGTAGGGGGTGTTCATCTTATGGGAAGTCCCCTTCTTGGGAGTACTCTCCTGTACGGATACTCTTTTTAGGGGTATATTCGTAGAATAAGGGGAGGGGGGGCACGCATGTGGAGCCCCAGCCTTCTCCCTCCTTCTTGATCCGCCAGTGCATGTCATGGCGTCATCTATCTGCGCATGCTCCTCCAGTCTCATTTCTTATACAGAGATGTGTTACGTAATAAAGGATGTTAATTGAGAGTAGCACCGTCCCCTGTCTTCTTTCTTGTGCCTTCACTTCTGTTAAAAAAAGTCACAGTTTCGCCGCAAGGGCGAATCAATGAATGCGATAGCAAGAAATGTGGCCCGTGATGGACGCGCTGCTACGCTGCAGAAACATCTGCCCCCCCCCCCCCCCGGCAGCAACTACCGCGCGAGGAGACAGCGGAAGGGCAAGGTTCTCCCTACGCAAATATGAGAAGAAGCGAGCTAGCTGGCCGACGACTTTTAAATGCGCCCGTTGCGCTCCTCGCGCCATCTCGCTGGTAATGAAGAAACGCTTATAAGCGCCTGCCGTCTCTGAGTCCTGCCAGCGGTAAAGGGTGTGTATATAACGCTCGCCGTTAGCTACCTGAAGGATCTGCGCTTTGTGGCGTAGTGGTTAGCGTCACGCGCTGCGGAGAGAGGTCGCTGGTTCGATTCCGCGCTTCGGAAGCATTTTTCTGAATTCTTTTTCTTTGGGACTTTATATATACTTTGACATATACGGTGCATGACGGCGGCGGCAAAACCCAGCCGAGACTGTCCACATAATTGCTATCGCAATAATATAAGTACGTTGTAACCAAAGTTGGACGCGCACCAAGACTCGTCTACATCTAGAGCGTCGTCTACAGGCAGTCGTTGCAAGGAGCAATGACGTCACTTCAAAAATATGTTGCGCCGCTCTGCTATCGCAAACACCAAAGGCTAGCGGAGCTAAGAAAAACCCAGTAAAATGGTGCGAAACCAGGTCCCGGTAGACACAGGAAGTCCGACCTTTGTATGGCGTCATCGTGTTTCAAGTGTGCACAATGCTTGCCAAGCGATGCGACATCTGGAACGGTGATTCTAAATTCATAAGTTCATCTTCGTACACCTTGTCCAAGGCCTCGTGATACCTATTGGTGATCGTGTCAAGGAGGTGTTCATTTAGCGTAGAAAACTCGGCAGCCAAACCGCCGTATTCTACTTCACTTAACGCTGCACCTCGACTTGAGAAGGTCGATGGGGGCGTCGTCTCTTGGCAGAATAATTAACCACATGTCAGCGATAATCTGCAGCAATTCTTAAGAAGAGGGCCTTCATTTTCAGTCGAGCAGCGGTGTTTCGACGAACTCGATCAAATGAAGGACGATTTTCGAGTCGAGGCTTCAGGGGCGTAGCCAGAAATTTTTTCCGGGGGGGGGGGGGTTCAACCATACTTTATGTATGTTCGTGCGTGCGTTTGTATGTGTGCGTGTCTATATACGCAAGCAAAACTGAAAAATTTCGGGGGGGGGTTGAACCCCCCAACCCCCCCCCCCCCTTGGCTACGCCCCTGCGAGGCTTGTTTATGAATACGGGGGAAAGACTTGTGTACATTATCCTTTGTCTGGTAGGAAGTGTAATATTCATCTTGATTGGTCAAGTGAAACTCTTCGGTGTTGGTATGCACACAAGCGCCGCGCTTCGACTGCACCATCGTTCGGCTCCCGACGTTCAAAGCGTTCACAAGCTGCATCGGGTCATTCAGGTCTTCAATCTCCGGTGCAGTTCAAATTTCATCCTCCTTCATCGGTTCATTGGTACGAGACAACCATTAGCACTGTGTCCGTAACGCCAGAATTTGGTGCATTGTACAGGTAGAGGAGCTTGCGCTCGGCTAGACCCACTCGGCTAGAGCCCCGTGACCACTAGACTACCACGGTGGGTGACGACGCACACAAATACGCACGCTACCGGTGGACCTCCGAGGGCCGCGTTTCTACGCGTTCAATGCGCCGGGTTTTTCGAGTACGACAACGCCGCCACTGAAATATGCAACTCATAAAAAGCTTAGCTTCAGAAGTCGAGCGTACAGGAGAACCGTGAGCGGTTGCGCGGAATTTGTATTCCACGAGGTACCGCGGTGCAGGCGGCGTCCGCTTCATTGTCAAATTGAGAAAAAAAAATTTGACGCCCTCCGTCACCTATAACGCAACAAGTTCAGCCTAACTGAACGCAAGCTACGTTTGGGAAAGACATACCTGGTCCTGTCTTCAGGCTGCAACGGTGCCGCGCGGGTGCAGTGCTTGCGTTACCCGAAACCAGCAACGGCGCCTAAGCCAGTGTGCGACCGCGCGACGTCCACACAGACAGCTGCCTTCGCATGTAACGAACCGGCGAACAGCTTACTATCTCAGGTGACGTCTCTGATCACGTGACGTGTCCAAGAAAGCAGCAAAAATAATGGAAAGAAAGCTGTTCGTGGCTTTTGGTGCGCCGCGGCCGAATGAACACCACCGCCTGTGCTTTGCGGAGTCTAGAGAACCGTTTACCTTGAACAAGAGATGTTTAGAGAGAGAAAGAACGAGAGAGAGAGAGATGACACAACTGTTTACAGTACTGTCATTGCGTCCGTTAATTGAAGCAATCCCACAACACGTAATCTCATCCATACTTCCTCCAGCTGGCTATTGACCGGTGCACAGTTGATAAACACGAGGAACGTACGTTATGACAGTAAGGCGTCAGAGGATGCACGTCCTGTATGAATACCGTAATGCGAGGCTACATTTTTTTTTTGCACGTAGACAACGAGCACAAGCACAGTGATTGCGACATTGTTTTTTTCTTTCTTTCTTCTTTCCCGGTATTGACGCTGTCGAGCGGCGACGGATGTCGCATAGCGCACGCCAGCACTGAATCGTATATCAATTTAAAAATTTGTAGCAGCTGTCTGAACAAACGTTTTTGCTAATAAACGTCGACGTGCTGTTCGTAGTGCACGTACGGGAATGGGGTGATTTTTTTTTCCTGGCATGTTCTTGCGTCACATAATTTCCTGGAATGCAGGTGCAGGATGTCGGGCAGCTGCCGGCCGGCTAGTGAAAAAAAACACGTAAAAAGAAATTACAAAGAACAATCCTGCTGGTCCGGTGCCATGCTAGGCTGAAGAGCCCCATTTCCGCAGCGCTAAATTTCTACCATTAAACATTTGAGAAACGTGTTTCAACCTTTTTTCCTTTTGTGTCCACCAATCTGCTGAAAAAGAAACATAAATTAATTTGAAAAAGAATCGTTTTAACGACAGTAATGGTGCTAAAAACGAATATGTAACATAAGGAATAAAAAAAAGGTAAAGCCGTCCGTAGGTACTTCAGGCTTCAGGCTTGCAATATGAACGCTTGACACTTTATCATTTTTGTCATTTATTAATAAGACATTAATACAAATGAAAAGTAAATATATAGCAGGAGAAAGTTCCAAAGTAAAAACTGTCAGAGAGACCTCCTGTTAGTACAACTAAAAACAATGTAGAACAAAAGATTGGCAACTAGTGTAAAAAGAGCAAGTGAATAAAAAGATCAACGTATAAAAGTAATTATTAAACTGTTGGTTGTTTAAAATTATGCGTGTAAGGAGAAACATACCATAAAGGTATGCTTGTATAAATGTGAAATATACCAGGAAGTTATGTTTCAGATTTTTTGTATACAAATTCATACGCACACGCATATATGTTTATTCATGTAACGTATGTTGTTAGTAAAACTGTTTTAGGTGCCACCGGAAAGAATTTAATGAAGGGATTAACTTAATACTTGACTTGGCACTACACACTTGACACTTCGCACTAGATGTGCTGATAAATAAACACCCCTATGAAATATTCTCGAATTTTTTATGCCAAACACAAAACGTGATATTGTGTACCTCCCGATGTAGCGAGGACGAAGTTCGCAGTTAGCTGGCAGTATCGGTAACTTATAATTATGTACAGAAACACGGAATGATACACGCAATAACACAGGTGGATTACGCTCGCGTAATAGTTCTTGCTCTTGCATTCTTTTCTTGGCTTCTGAAGTAGTTCTAACAAGCGTTTTTTATGCTCACCGAGACGCATTCCCGTGACTCGAATAATACCACATTACCATTTCGTGCAAGGGCGACCACGCATTGTGTCACATCCCACTTCTCTTAACACTAATTTAAAATAGATCTTAGAATCGCGCCAGGAAAGAAAAATACGATGATTTTGGGCGATATGATGACGAAAGAGACGGAATGAACGAGACTGCAACTAGACGGAATTCTGAAACACTATTGAATTCGGAGGTAAGGTATAGAACCAATGCAAAATGTTGGCTGGGTTTCCCAAACCACAAAAAAACGTAATGAAGCAACGGCGATGGGTGAAATTTACTACTTCACGAGATAAAAAAAAAGGTAGGATTGCTGAACTGTCAACGCTAATCAATGAGGGGAATATAAGTGACATACGAAATTATAACATCAAACAGCAAAAAAAAAAAATACTTGGTGGCAACCCCGAAGCAGCAAAAGGAATCTCTGTATAAGAAAAAGCAAAAGCCATGGAGTCAAGGATCAAGCGAAATCAAAGTTGAGGATGATACTAATGTTCACTCTGAAGTTATCAATGAAGTTAGAAAGTCCCTGCAAGACATCTGCGCGGTAAAGCTGCCAGAGAAGACGTTGCAAGAGTCTACTTGAGCAACGGTGGAGGGGACTTTTATATTAAAAGGGATACTGAAGTCAAATATGAAATCAGTTTAGATAGAGAGATTATAAGCACCCCATTACCATTAAGTTCGAGATCATTGGCTATTTATTAGATGAGAAGCTGAAAGTCAAGGTTTAGTGTTTCAACTTCCCGCTTCAAGACATTCTATTCAACAGAATTACCAGCAGTCTTGGAGGCATTGCGTCTTGAAGAAATACTCTAAACATGTATGTGAGTGCCTTTGCTTCATCTGCGAGGACACTACCGCTATCTTGCTTCTCCACAAAAAAAAAAGTAAGAAGGAGCTCAACAAAAGGTCAGACAAGGAGATGTCATCTCTCCAATGTTGTTCACTGCATGATTAGAAGTATTCAAATGACTAGATTAGGGATAAACAGGAGTAAAAACTGACGGATAACATCTCGGTAACTTACGGTTTGCAGGCGACGTCGCGGTCTTCAGCAATGATGAGAACAGATGGCGAAGTTTCGCTGAAGATAGATAAACGTAAAAAAATGTTAGGGGGCCCGGTCACGGCACAAGATTTCTTGATTGGCGACCGGACCATAGAATCAATTGCAAGAGTGTGTGTGTGTGTGTGTGTGTGTGTGTGTGTGTGTGTGTGTGTGTGTGTACACATCAATTACTTAAAAACGAAGCATGGAAAAGAAACAAAGAAATTCATCGAAGAATAAGGAAGGAACGGTGCGCATACGGTAGGCATTCCGAACTTATGACCAGCAACTCACCACTGTTTCTAAAGCAAGAAGTACACAATCATTGCATTTCGCCGATACTAAGAATGGGATTTAACAAAATTGCTGCTGAGCTATTTGGTTCATCACTACAGAACAAAAAATTCCCGAGGACTAAATACATTCGTCTAAGACGACTCGAAGGCGAAAACAGCCTGCGCAAGCAGTGAACTCGGTCACTACGAAAGCAGTGAACCTCCAAAGAAAGGATGCTAGAAGAAACATCAGACGCCCGTTACCAGTTGCACCAAGAGAGTCGTATATGAAATCCCTTTGAGCTGCGGCCGCTCCTACACGTAGGGCAAACTAGACGCTGCCCTAATGATGGCCTCAGGGATAGCACGCCAACAACTTCAAGCAAAAGCACGGCATAAAGTTGCCCCTACATTGCAGGTCATGTAATTGAATAGCGAATTTCGATCAAATCACCGTCATCAGAAAGCACGGGGACCAGCACACGCGCGAAATCATTGAAGCGAATCATTCACCATAACCAAGCGGGGCCCCTCATGCGTTAGTTTACCGTCCATCCAGTTACCTGACAAGGAAATCACATAACTGCAAGATTAACACCTTCAAAAACCTGCAACCCCTAGTCATTCCTTTTTATATTTATCACGCGCCTTCCCTTGTCTGTTTCTCTGACTATATATTTCGCGTTCGCGTAATCAAACCCTGTTGATAATCAGCGCCTGTGTTGTGTGGTCTGTTCTCCGTGTCCCGTTTTTGGGCTGCTTGAAAAAGGATGTGTGCCTACAAATAAACCCGCTTTACCATCATTTTGGAAAACAGTCTTGTTTTTCTTCTCAGTCCATTGCATTTACGCCCCCCCCCCCTCCCCCGGCCCCATCCAACGAAAGCGTTTTGCACCTAACGTGGTTTTGCACTGCCTCCATTATCCGCCACTATTGACCAAGCGAAAACATGTCGTGTGATAAGATCACCGCGATGTGACATCATGCCACGACGTCACAAATTTTGGTGATATGTGTCGTTATCGCTTGGACAAGTCCAAGTGGGTCTTCAGGCGAGACACTGCGAGAACGTGCAAGAACTTACGAGATCTTAAGGCCTCGCAATGTTGTAGCCACTGTAGCTACTGCAGTCACAAGTAGCTACTACTGTGGCTACATGAAACATATGGCTACTTGAATTGAATTGAATTGAATTTTATTGCTCACATTTTTTACAAAAAGTTTGCATACACTTAAGGCTTTCGCCTTGAATGTGTGATGCCTCTGTCTCACTTTCTTCTTGTCTACTCAGCGCCGTACGTGTTATCCTCAAAACTAACGATGGGACGGTAACTAGAGAAGCAAAAAAGAAACTCGAGAAGTGAAGGACTACGCATCGTGCGATAGAACGGAGAATGATGGGCGCTATATACCGAGACATGAAGAGAGCAGAGCTGATCAGAGAAGAGATAGCTGTAGGCGTGATTCTAGTTGACATTTGAAAAAAAAATCACAGCATATCCACGGGGTGAATGATGATGAGTGGGGCGAAGCTACGGAGGGAATCATCTGTAAACCGTGAAACTCTTCCGTGAAATGCGCCCAGTACATAATATAAAGAGTGTGAAACATCGTGTATATATTAAACATCAAACTTTTATTGTACTGTTGGTTTACGTGGTCCCTTCATTATCACTTGTGATCGGTGAAATGCAAGGAAGAAGTCCGCTCCCGAGCGAAAGAGCGCCAAGAGCGACCGCATTCCCCGCTCGCCCTGTGCGAATTAAAGGCAAGGCTAGAGGGAAGACAGGACGCGCGTTCCACGACGCGAGGTCGGTAGCATGCCCAACGAAAGCCAACGGAACGCGATCGTGCAAGTGCTCCGGCTTCGCATCGCCTCATGGTTCCATTTAGCGTCCCAAAACCAAATATCTTGCTCAAGGTGTGCCTTGCGTTTTTCGTAGAAATAATTTCTTTATCATGTACATTAAGACGAAAAGTTGAAAGCTCACTAGAGTGTATCGCCCGCAAAGTATGTCTTTTAGTGTGATTTAACTCTCGTACGGCAGGGTCCTCGCGCCGTTGCCGGTCCACCTCGCCCGTTGACGATCGGGCGAGGTGGCTACATACAACTACTACTACTACACTTTAAGAAAAACATCTGGCGTTCTTTCGTTCTGCTTTTACAAAACATCTGGCGTCTTTCGTTGGTTTATTTCATCAATCAACGGCGTTTTGAACAAAATTTTTATTGTTTAATCACGCACAGGAGAAATCTCACCAGGCACTACATTGGAGGTAAACAATGGCTGCTAATGGGAATGAGAGACAGAAGAAGTCGGCTTTTAGCTAACACTTACACTTCTACTTCTACTAACGTTTCCTACTGGAACATGCCAATGGCTGCTAATTGGGAATGAGAGACAGAAGAATTCGGCTTTTAGTTAACGCGCACGTTGCGAATTTTTTATTGTTCAACAACGCACAGGAGAAATCTCCCACCGGCACCACCTTGGAGGTCAAAGCGTAAGACTTGTTACGGACTACTACGACGACTACGAGGGACGAACGGGTGCCGCCGTAAGGAGCTTCGCCCCTAAAAACGATGAAGCCAGACAGGCCACGACAGAGGCGTATATTTCCGAATTGCCCGAAGGGGTGCTGGGTCAACCGGGGGGGGGGGGGGGTCCAAGCCAGACTAACTGTGTATTCAGAGAGATGTACATAACGTAACTGTGCCACAACTGCAATGATAGAAATAAAAGGTGTTTGTTCAACGTTCATTCAAGCATTGTGATATGATGTGTAGAACGAAACATTCAAGTTTCCAGAGAAACGAGCGCATCGAGCTACTCGACTTCGAGCCCGCTCGAGAGGGATGAAAATTGGGGAGGGACGAAGCCTGCAGGGAAGGATGTTTCAGCTCCCCTAACGTGAAACCTGGGGCGAAGCATACAGTGTGCGCGGGTGTTTTCCCCAGCAACATCGCTGCTAATGGGCAATGAGAGACAGAAGAAGAAGGGCCTGACCAAGGTAATTCGCCACATTGTTTTCAGAGATTTTTTGATGAGGTACTAGTGCTGCCAAGCCTGAAACCGGGCATGTAGGGAAGGATGTTTCATCTCCACTAACGTCGTCGGAAAACTGCGTCGGAATGCAGCTTACCCTAAGGTGTTTCTTGTTTTTCCTTCCTACATTCTCAGTTTCAGTTCGTTACGGCACGTAGGGAAGTGCTTTTCAGCTCCACTAACGTGGTCAGCTATTTGTTGGGCTAACTGTTGCCTTTTTTGTTCATAGTGGACTGGTGCAGAGTAAAGCACCATCACTTTGCAGATATCATCGAGTTTCAACTCCCGGCCCCGTCGTGGACGCGGCCTGCAGACGAGTCCCCCTAGGAGGCACTGCCTCCTCAGGGCCAAATTAAGTTATTCAGTCAGTCAGTCAGTCAGACAGTCAGATTTTGCAGATATGTTTCAAAATTGTGGGTTTTCAAATAGCTGACTTTACCGTAGCGACCCACGTTTGTGTCCTTGGTTTTAGATAAGAAACTTGAGCGCCTTGGCAAATTTCGTCGAGGGTTCGAAACCGCTGCTAAGCCAAACTGAATGATTTAGGCAGTAACGACTAACCTTTAGCTCATATTATGCACTGTATGGACCGGTAGCGAGTAGTGGGATTTACCCAATTTTTGTGGTGCATACCCATTTATGATGGATTGCGAGTACGATATGACACGCCGACAAGCCGAGATCCTAAGGTGCTTCGCCCCTGAAACGTAGCAGCTAATTAGGGCTGCTAAAATAAGCAACCAAGGCAGGGCCCCCTTATGGACCAGTGCGGATAGGAGGCTTGGGCGCCCCTTGCCCTCCAGCTTTCGCTGTGACTGTGCTGCGTGTTCCGCGCAGACTTGGTGTTTATATTGAACAGCGGAGCTGTTTAAATGGGCTGTTAGTCCGTGCATCGTTCGCATGTGCCCCTGAAAGCGCATATGTGCCAAGCAGCGTATACCATAGCCGTCGATACCTAGTGATAGCCAATCGATAACCAATCAATAGCTAATCGATCAATAACTAATGTAGTCTAAAAAGGCTGGGATGTGTTTGCATGACTCAAATACATGACGAAAGCCTAGTAATAGTCTATCGATAATCAATTAATAGCTAATCGATAATCGATAAATAATCAATAAAATGTAGAAAATGCTTGGATGACCTAAGCTTGACCTAAATGAATGACCGATATCTTTCGATAACGAATCGATAAGCAATCATTTGTTAATCGATTATGGATCAATGACCAATATATTATAGAAAAAGCTTGCATGAGCTTAGCCTGACCCCAAAAAATGCATGGCTGATACCTTGTGATAACCAATCGATAGCCACTGAATAACTGATCAGTAACACATAAATTGTAGAAAATGCTTGGTCGCGCTTACCCTAGCCATGTATACTATAGTATAGTACAGCAAGGAGTGGGAAAGAGAAGTGTTGGTTGAATGAGGAAAATGAGAAGGTGAGAGGGTAAAGCATATCATATTCTTGCATAGTATAGCAAGGAGTGGGAAAGAATAGTGAGGGCGAGGAGGAGGGAGAGGGGGAGGGTAACGCCACCAGCTCCGCCCCTTCCTCAGTCTTCGCGCCCCTACTGCGTAGCTGCCCCAATTTTTAAAATAATTTAGAGATGTCTCGCTATCGCTATCAGTATTTTGCCTTTCGGGTGAATCTTTCAATTTTTGTTTTTGTTCAGTTTGTTATGTTAAGAGAGAAGCATATGTCGGCAAACTTGCTGAAGTGTAAAACTCGGGCTCGCTAGTGAGTAAGAATGACGCACGAGTATGAATGTGTAAATATTTCCATTTGAAATTTAGGATAGAGTGAGCCCGACTGGGTGCGGTTATGTGAGTATTTTGCCCCTTTGAGCCCAAGCTTCGCTGGGTACAATTTTATTGAGCCTGAGGGAGCGCGGTTGAGCAGAAGTCTGGTGAATGTGATTCAGAGTGAGCCCGTATGAATATTATGCAGGGGAAACTAATAATTGTTGGGGTTTTACGTCCAAAAACCACGATATTGATTGATTTTATTGATTCATCCCAATACATGTGATCGGAGGCGAAGGGAAAAGCCATTTGAATGGCTTGAGGGAGTCCTTCACCCCCGTACAAAGACAGCAGCTTTGTAATGAATCATGTTCAGCAAAATATGAATGGAAACGAACCAACAAAATGTACATCGATTGTTAGTTGCCCTTTACAGAACGTCCTGCATTTTCATACATCCTGTTTAGGTCTGTGTGATGGACCAACACAACACTTCATCACTACTATAGTATTTATTGCATTAGTGACAGTTTAAGTGTTTATTTATATAAAGTCAAACAATTTTAGACGAAGGAGTTAAGTTAAGAAAAAATCATGCAATTCAGACAATTTTACATCGCGAATATCAATTTGTTTATACTTGTAATCATTTAATAAACGCGGAAGCTTATTACGAGCCATTTGCCGACCGTAACCAGTTCGACAATGCGGAACATCCCATGTCCCGGTTGTTCGTATATTATATGATGGTTCTTTCGGACACAACTTTACTAATCCCATGAAAAGTGAATCCTGGTGCTCGCAATGTATTCGATATTCACGGAGCAATCTGTACACGTATATGTCTTGTGTTTTTATTATTTTGAATCTTCCAAATAGCTCTTCAGAAGGATGCACAGTTGGTACATTTGCAATTATTCTCAAAAATCTTTTTTTGCATAAGTAATAGCCGCAAGAGGTTCGATTAAGTAGTAGTCCCCCAAACTAAATGGCAGTAGTTTAAATACGACGCGAAAAGGGCATTATAAATCAGCAACTTCACTGGTTCAGGGATTAGATAGCGGTTTCGACTCACAATACCAGTTATCGCACCTAACTTTTGTAATAGTGCATTTACGTGCTCATCCCACTGCAGTGATTTTGAGAAATGCACGCCAAGTACCTTAATAGATTCAACCAGCTCTATCTCTGAGCCGCGATAAACAAGGTTGTCTTTTGCAGAAACCTGCCTGCCAATGGAATGAAAAACCACGGCCTTCGTCTTTTTTGTATTTATTTTTAACTGGTTATTGGCTGCCCATGTGCTTAATTCTTCTAACACGAGGTTAGCTTTGTGAAAAAGATAGTCATCTGATGGAGACGAAATAAATATGCTGGTGTCGTCAGCGTAAATTACAAATTTGACATCCGAAGAAATGTAGACTATATCATTTATGTACAAATTAAAAATCAAAGGTCCGAGAATGCTGCCCTGCTGCACTCCTGAGATTATTTTCTTTCTCTCTGATACCGTTTCGTTCATAGAGACAAACTGACGTCTTTCTGAAAGGTAGCTTTTTAACAGCGTGAGGGGAAGCCCACGAATGCCATAGTGATCGAGTTTATGAAACAAAATTTCATGATTTATGTAGTCAAAGGCTTGCATAAAATCGACGAAAATACCGAGGACAAATTGGTTTTCGTCAAATTTCTCTAGTATGTACTCCTTCTGGTCGAGAAGAGCAAGTTCTGTTGAGCGGTGTTTTAAAAATCCATACTGACATTTTGTTATGACGTACTTGTTACAAAAGGGATATAGTCGATTATAAATGATTTTCTCGAGACCTTTAGAAAATATCGGCAATATTGATACTGGCCTATAATTAGAAACGCCTGTTTTATCTCCGTTCTTATATAACGCCACTACCCGAGCAACTTGCATTTTGTATGGGAAAACGCCCGTTGAAATACATCAGTTAAATATAAATGTCAGCACTGAAGCAATTTTATCTATTACGTATTTGATAGGTCATACTTGCAGGCCATCCGCATCACAACTGCGACTGTTTTTAAGGCCTAGGAAAACTGCACGAACTTCATCTTCTACCGTTGCTTCTAAAAAGAGTGTCTTTACATTATCAGGATCTAGACTTGTGTAAGGTGCACGTTGTCCGGTGTCAAATCCCGGTACACAAAATAGTCGTTAAACACATTTACCATGCGATCACCACTAACAATTTCCCCAACGTGTGGCATTTCCGTCACCGATTCTTTTCTCTTGTTCCGTCCAATAAGTGAGTTCAATTTGCTCCATAATACATCCGTTGGTTTAAAGGAGGAAGAAAACAGATTAAAGTAATACATGTCTCTCATCTTTTTAACTTCTTTATCCAGGGCATTTCTAAACCGTTTAAATGTAACCAGGTCTGTTTCATTACGTGTACGCATAAATTTCTTAAATAAACAATCTTTCTTGTCGATTTTGCGCAAAAGCTCGCGTGTCATCCATGGCTTTCGACAACCTGTCCTCCTTTCCGAACGTTTGTGAATGAAGTGCTTTTTGTACACTGCCGTGAAACAACTCAGAAAAGCATCATAGGCAGCGTTTGCATCAGTCGAATGATAAACATGGTCCCAACGTACATTATTGATATCCGAATAAAAGGCATCCAGAACTTTTTGTGAGACACACTGAAAACCAGGAGTAACATCAGTGGGTACCCTAGGACTATTAGTCATAATACAACAGCATATTGGCCTATGATCACTGATAGGGTACGAAAGAACTCTTGTTGTAACCAAAGACGCATTAAAATTTGTAATAAACAAATCTATGATAGTCTGCGAAAACATGGTTGCCCTCGTAGAAACGTTTACAGTGTTTACACAGTTGTGGCATGAAAGCAAATTTTCGAACTCGAACTTTTTTTACGTTATCGCAATTCATATCTATATTGCAATCTCCGCCAATGACAACATTATACTGATTTTCATTCACAAATGCAAGCAAGTTGTCCATGAAAAGAAGAAATGCCCGAATGTTGCCATCTGGAGGACGATAACAACAGACAATGACGACATTGTTGAAAAGAACACATACTGCTTCGTAATCAGTAGTTACACAAGAAAAATCCTTAAGTAGAACTGCTTTAAAGGAACTTTTCATTAATAGACAGGCGCCTCCGCCTCGTCGGGTTAACCTACGCACGAAGAACGTTTTCATGTTGGGAATTTGAAAAAACATCTAAGTCATTGGACTGCCATGTTTCTGTAAACATTATAATATCGAAGCAGTACTTCATCCTTTTGAAAAGACATTCAAGTTCCGCTGTCTTGTTTCCAATGGACTGCACATTTAAATGAAAGCAACGAAGAAAACCACGATCGTTATCGAATTCTCGGACTAATTCAGAGAGTACAACGCATCCTAAGGAATCCATTTCAAGTACCATGACACGTTACTGAAACACGGAGGCTGGGACAAAAGAAAAATCAGGCACTCAGGGCAGATCAAACGTCCTCGCACCTGATAACTGTGGCAGGTTCGCCGCACCAGAATGGTGCGGCGAACCTGCCACAGGCTCCGCACCAGAATCTTCCCGTTTGAGTGCCACGCGTAAGCATACAACGCTTGTGGCCCATGCTCTTGCTGTCGCCAGGAGAGTCCTTGCATGCCTTGTCATGTTCTCCGTTATATAAAGGCTCTCAATAGACTGGCGAAGTACCTTCCTTTTCTCTAGCCAAGTGTGACGTAGGTCCTGGTGCACAAAACGAACTATCACGCCCCGTGCTTTTCCTGGCTTTGGTGCCATCCTGTGAAGGGCGGAAATGTCTGCACGGGCAAGTTTATTGACACCCAGCTTTGTAGCAATATCATTGACTTTAGCAAGAAGGTCCTCCCCCTTTTCCTCCGGTATTCCGTGGACCTCAATATTTATCATCCTGCTACGCCGTTCGAGCTCGTCAATGTCAAGTTGTAGCTGGGTAAGACTTTTCGCATCGCAAGCCTTCTCAATTTGGTCAACTCGCCCATGAAGGCATTTAATCTCATTCTCATGCTTATGTAGTCGCTCCTGAATGTTATCAAACTTATCAGAAAGTTGTGCGAGCCTTTCCACTTCCCCTACTTTCTCTGTCAAAGGAACGAGGGAAGCTAACTTCTTGCTCATATCCACTATCATGAGTTTAATGTCAGTATCTCCCAGGAAATCTGCAGCCGGCGCGTTGGTCTTCACACCGGCCGGCCTGCAAACTTTACACTTCCAGTTTTTCTTCTTTGCATCGCGTTTTGTCGCGAATGCTTCCTCTGTCATGCCCGCACAGACCGTGCCACGAAAGCTAAAATCACACAGACTGCATGCAATAACATACTTGTCATCGCTCAACACAGCTCGGCAAGTATAGCACTTGGGCATGCCTACAAGTTAAAGCATAAGAAAAAAAAACACAACCGGTGGCAGCGGCGGCAGTGAAAACGGCAGAATGCAACACTGGAAAGTCACGAACCTGTAAGGTACAGGCTGTTTCATACTTAGGGGAAATCTCGGAGCGCCTGGCATCGCGATGCGACTAGCGCGGCAATCGCGCGCCGGCAGCAGCTCGCGCGTGCGCAGACGCTTCAAGGGTGTAGAGTTGTATGTCTGCGCAAGCGCGAGCTGCTGACGGCGTGTGGTTGCAGCGCTGGCCGCATCACGATGCCACGCGCTCCGAGATTTCCCCTAAGTGTGAAACAGCCTGTACAAGAAGAAGAGTCAGGCGTGTTGCCTGCACCACCGCCGCTGCCGCAACGGCGTCCCTCATAATCATATGAGGTACGCCGCTGCCGGCGTCACTCATATGATTATGAGAGACGCCGTAGTGGAGGGCTGCGTAAATTTCGACCAACTGGGGTTCTTTAACGTGCACGTAACTGTAAGTACACGTGCCTCAAGCATTTTCGACTGCATCGAAAATGCGGGCGCCGCGGTCGTGGTTTGATCTCGCGACCTTCGGGTCAGCGGTCGAGCGCCATAACCACTGGACCACCGTGGGGGGTTGTTGATGAAGCTGAGTCTGATGCCGGCTGAGTAGAACACTGGCGAGTTTGAGGCAAGAGTCAGAGGGAGCCCGGCTGCATATAATTTTGAAGAATGACAGTCCATGTAAGGCGCTCAGTAAAATTCTGGTGAGTTAGTGAGAGACCAGCTTAGTAGAATTCTGGTGTTTCTGAGTCAGACTGAACCTTGCAGTTCAAATGTCCGGTGAGTGTGAGTTACAACGAGCGCGGCTGAGTAGAATTTTGTTGATCGTAAAATATAATTGACAGCGCAACGGGTTAAACACGGACAGAAAGAAGAAAGGGACACAGCGCTGAACTCACAACTAATTTTATTTTGTAGCGTTAGCTACACTTGCCTAGCCGGAGCCGATTTCGCGTGGATCATCATGAGCCGTGCTGCGCATGCGCGAGGGTCAGTGATGTCACACAGCTGGCTCACCGGAGCCGGCATCTCACGCGCTCTCCGCCACCACCGCGCGCGGCGCGGCTGCTGGTTTGCGCGTTCGGGAGAAGTGGCGCCGAAGCCACGGCAGACACACTGGCGCCGGCGCGCGCGCAGACTCCGCCACCGCCGCTGCTGGTCTGCGCATTCGAGAGAAGTGACGTCGTAGCCATGGCAGACACACTGGCGCCGGCGCGCGCGCAGCTATTCGCCTTTGCTGTGCAGTGGCCATCTGACACTGCGCTGGAGCCACTTGATAGCGCTTTTGACTGGCGTTCCATAAAGAAGGACAGCGCAAATGCTGCTCACCGGCGCAGAAGAGCCGAGAAGCTTATCTCATCGGATCCCGAAGTAGTTGCCTGGCAATTAGCGGTTCAGCGTACGAAGAATGAACCGAAGAAGGCTAATAATCCAAGACAATCTGGAAAGCTAAGAATAATCAGCTGAGCCTTTGCTAACGCTAAGTATATCCTGGCATAGCCGAGCTAAGCCACTGCAAATTTTTTTTGAAACAGAAAGAACATATATACAGATCAATGAGTCATCAAGACCGAGCACAAGTGTAACAACACAATAGTGAATCATGTCTTGTCTAACAGATACTTGTATCTTTCATCGAGAAGAATGATTGAAGGATGACTTATGCACTTGTTGTTGCATCTAATAAAAAAGGCTTCGGCTATTTCACGCGTGCGTTGACATGTCTATATTTGATAGTGGTTTTCTGCATGTGGGGCACACATCCACATGGTCTACAATGGGATGCCAAATGCGACGTCACAGCGGCACCTGAAAGCGTCAACTCATGCTCACGTAGGCGTACGTTTAGGCAGCGCCCCGCTTGGGCCACGTATTCACTGCCACAAGAGAGAGGAATGGCGTAAACCACGCCAGTAGCACAAGGCCCATATATGTGACCATGATTGGTGACACACTTGTTCCCTTTCGCTGGCCTCTGACTCAACGTTATATCTACCCAAGCCCACACCTTACCTACTTTATTACGCGCTCAAAAGAACACCTTTACGCCATACCGCGCATCAACGTTTTTCAAACCATGCGCGGTTCTTTGTAGGTAAGGGATGACAGCACGCCTCTTTTTCTTGGTCCCTGATCTTGGTCCCTGACGTGGTCCCTGACAAAGGCCAGTCTTAAATCGAGGAACTGTAGCTCATCGTTTTTTGGCAGCTCCAAAGTGAAATGAAGACCTATTCCACATTCCTTGAAACCTTCATAATATTAACAACCAGTACAGAGCAAAGGTTAGTGTCTAGTAGAACCAAAAAGTCATCGACGTAACGAAATACATGGGACGCTAACCCATTCAAATGCTTTTGCAACTGCCTATTAACAAACGCAGGAAAGATATCGCTAATTACCGGAGCTACACATGACACTATGCAGATGCCAGATTTCTGAACAAAATTATTTCCCTCCCAAGACACAATGGTTGAAGTCAGGTACGCCTGGACGAGCTCTAGAAAGTAATCAACGGAAATGCAGCACTGGCTCTATCATGTGGATGTGTGCCCCACATGCAGAAAACCACTATCAAATATAGACATGTAGATCAACGCACGCGTGAAATAGCCGAAGCCTTTTTTATTAGATGCAACAACAAGTGCATAAGTCATCCTTCAATCATTCTGCTAGATGAGGAATACAAGTATCTGTTAGACAAGACATGATTAACTATTGTGTTGTAACACTTGTGCTCAGTCTTGATGACTGATTGATCTGTATATTTGTGCTTTCTTTTTCAAAAATAAATTTAGTTGTGAGTTCAGCGCTGTGCTCTTTTCTTCTTTCTGTCCGTGTTTAACCCGTTGCGCTGTCAATCATATTTTGCGATGAACATCCACCAACTAACTCGCGATTCTGCTTCAGCAGAATTTTGTTGAATGTGAATGTAAGTGAGGCCAGCTGAGTTGGATTCTCGTGAATATGACACATGAATCATCCTGAATATAATTTTTAAGGCGAAAGCCTCCGATGCCTCGGCAAACGCGAAAATTGAGCGTCAGCGTTGGCGGCGTCTGCGAGATTTGGCGAGACCTGACGATACTTCGCGAGACCGGCTTCGGCGTCAACACGAATTATTCAGGAAAAAACTAACAAAATTCGGTCAAAAGTCCCGTGACACTCAAGTGAATGTGTGTGTGTGTGTGCAGTCACCATCACAAAAGTCGCATGAACTCAATATAACATGACGCCATCAATGACGTCACAGAGCGCCAGAATTTGCGACGTCGTCGTGACGTCAACATGACGTCACGTGATGACGTCATCGCAGGGCATTGTCGCTTGGTCAAAGGCGGGCCGATCACGGAGGCTGTACAAAACCACGTGAGATGCACAAAGCTTGTAATGCCTGCGATCCTGTAGGTAGTGCAAAACCAAGTTAGGAGCCGAAGGCTTTCGGGCCGGTGGGCGGGGTGGGAGGATCAACCTAGCGACTGAGAAGAATAAGATGGCCTGCGCCTTCGAGTCGTATTAGGCGACTGCATAAGGAAGCCTGTGAGGTTTTATGAATCTGAGCCTATGTGAAGCCTGCTGAGTAGAATTCCGATGAGTTAGAGTCCGAGTGAGCAGAGGTGAGGAGAATTCTGGTGAGTATGAGACAGAGTGAGACCGACTCAACAAGCGTTTGTTGTGTCTGGGTCTAAAGGGAGTAGCTGAGAGGAATTGTAGTGAGCCTGAGTTACTGCGAGCGAGGCTGAACAGAATTTAGGTGAATCCGAGTGCGAGTGAGGCTCTGATTTGAGTGCTGGTGAGTCTGAGTCTGAGTCAGCACGGGTGCGCGGAGTCCGGCTTAACGAAAGTCTGGGGAATGCGAGCCTAAGAAAGGCCAGCTGAGTAGAATACTGGCGAATATGAGATATATGTAGAGCGGTTGAAGTGCACATAAACAAATTAGATTGTAGGTGAGACCGAGTTACAGGATTTAGTCAGACTACGGGTGGTGGCAGGAAAAACATTTATTGGAAAAACAAGGGAGATATACAGGGACCGCCCCTTGGGGGACGGCACATACAAATAGCTGGTGGGGATCCCTAGTACTAGATCCCATTGGCGTCGGCTGCCGCCTGGGCTCGTCCGAAGCGACAGCCAAAATTACACCATCTCCCGCTAAAGGGAACCATGTGTGGATGCGAAGCAGCGGGCAGATGGTTAGCTTGAGCGGGAGATGGTGTAATTTTTTTTCTTGCGTTCTCGAGCCTGTGCCTTCCTCTGGCGTAGAATCAGCACTGTCTTCCAGTCTCCATCCAGCTCCCGCTGCGTGGAACTCCCGGCGTCCGAGGTATTCGACTCCCGCAAAGTCGCAAGATCATGTGCGTCTGCCTCTATACAGTCCGTGCCATTGGTGTCATCGTGGGATTCTTCAGCGAGGAAAGGAGAGCACGAGAGCCCCCCGTCCAGAGCCACAGAAGCAGAGGCGGCCATCGGCCGCTCGCGCCACGTCTAGACGCCGGAGGCGTCTCTGCTGCCTACTCGTCGCAGGAGAGAATGAGGCGCACGAGAGGGGTAGTGGAGAGAGGGTAGACGGGGAGTGGAGAGGTGTGTGGAAAGAGTTTGCGCATGCGCAAGAAGGGTGGTCACACCGCACGTCACCACCACCTATTGAACTCCGCCATAACATGCTTCGCATCTAAAAATCACAGTCCAGGTGGTCTGTGCAGATGGCTAACCAGAGAAGCTGAAACGTGCTGCCCCTGGTGATTATCGCTAACCTAACCCCAACGGTTCTTTAAAGTCTTTCTCAATTATTGCTTACTTCTGCCCACAAATCTCAATTTGTGTTACTTCTGCCCACAAATCTTAAATTTATGTTTCCTGTCTATGTGTTCCCCTCATAATTTTTAGTGGGCCAGTGTGAGTAGCGCGGCTTACCCAATTCCTGCGGCACACACGCGATAGGAGTATTTGCGTACATAGGACGGACGAATGTTGATTTCGCCTAGCGAGAGTAGGCGAAATCAACATTTGCTTTCCTCTGGCCAGAGTAGGCGAAATCAACATTTGGTTTCCTCTGGCGGGAGTTGAAGCTGCTTTAATGCAGCTTTTCCTCCCACCCCAATTCAGGTAGGACACATGAAAATAGAGATTCAATTAATAGCTAGCTTCGCTGGGAAAATAAAATGTCACCGAGTCTGCGTTCTGTATATTTTGCCTGCCTTTTTTTAGCCGGGCCCTACCTTACGCCTATGTGTAAACGGCCATCTGTTGTTTATCCCTTGGAATAAGCACGCCATACTGAGACGCGGAAATGACTTAAGTATATTCAGATATGAGACGCATGCGTATGTGCTGAGACGTCTCTCATTACCATTACTTCCTTGATATGCGTGGCGCAACCTTTCCGTCTTTGTAAGACAGAGAGCCGAATGCGACAACCGACGAGACGGTACTTGCACCCCCGCTGTTACTAACCCTCACCACTTCAAACAAGCCTGGCGGTGAGTGAGCCCCAAAACGGCGTTGCCATCTCCGTTTTCGCTGTAGCACTTTTGTCGATAGTCATGATTAATGTGGCGACTTGTGCGTGCTGGTACATATTTTCTAATAAGTGCAACGCAAAAAAACAAGAAAAAAGCAAAACGAACAGACAGGGAAGCAAGAGGACGACAAGGACGACCGCGGAGCCTCCAACAACATTTATTTGCAATTTTCGCATACACCTAAAACTCCATCTAACGAAACCCGATGTGACGAATTTCCTGATCTAACGAAGAAATTTCCATACCCCGGCAAATGCCTGTTGCGTTCAGTGTTGCCATCAACTCAAAATAACACACTGATTTGGCCACCAAACCCGGTTTAACAAAGTTTTTTCTAACTAACTGAGCGGTGATTTCTTTCAAATTATGACCAAAAATGATTTTTCTTCGAAAGTGCGCTCTAAAGCTATCGCTTTAAAATATCTAGGTGCCATTTTTACGCCTCTAACCTTTTTATTACGAGGCGGCACACCGCGCTAGTGCACAGAACAACGGACTCTGCAGCTGGTAGCGTTCTTACGTAGTGGATGCGGCTAGATGCGGTGGTGGTTGCTTTATTTCATGGTTTACGCGACGAATAGCACTGATCATCGCACCCCATCTTTCTCTCTCTCGGCCTGCTCCTACAGTCCTTGAATTCGTTCTCCGCGTCATCGCATATTAGGAGGTGGTCATAACTCCACGTGACTGTCTACCTAGCCTGCATCACCCAAACATGGTGTCCCATATGTCTGGGCCGCCATCGGGCCACCCTCGCGGACTTTTCAGACACGCAGACATGGGTTGCCGACAGAAACAATGCCGTGGTATCTTTTGGTTGTCGCTACGTTGCAATTTTAAATTTCGAAGAACCAAAAATTCTCTTTCTTGATACTACGAAATTCCCGACTTAGCAAACTTATTCGAGCTTCCTCGTCACTTCGTTAAATCGAGTTTAAACTGTGTACGTATACGCTGTCCGGTAGAGTACGTCATCTTTCGCGCATGCGTGAAAACGCAAGCTATTCTATCGTAAAGCATTACGGAGGCAACGCATACGCAACGCTCACCGAGATTGGAAATGCGCTCAGCTTCAACCATTTCTCGCGTCGCGTGCATTCTGTTTTTCTTGATTACGGCAGAGTGTTCCAAGTCGGGCGAAAATCCTGACACAATGGCCAACTGGAAGTCAATCGAAGACTTTTCCTTCGTGCATTTTTCACATAATTAGCGCGCTCTCTGAATCTATCATTGAAGCTCTCGGTTTGGCGAGCGTACACTTTCCCGCTCCTTAAAGGGGACATGACACGGTTGCCCAAAGATTTCTGGTTTTCAGCGAAAACTAGAAGTAGAGGGTCTGTTATGCCTATACGGATTTCAAAAGTGGGCCGTAAAAATATTTCACTGCTAAACAAGCCTTAGAAGTCGCCGGCTGTAAACCCCGCCCACCGCCGGCGACCGCCATTCTGCCACGGCGCATGTGATGTCATGTGCAGCACGCAACGGAGCCGTCGTCTTCTACCAAACTTTCAGCCTCTGCAAATCGTTCAATTTTCCCCTCCCCAGTTCGAAGCTGAAGAAAGCTAAAATAACTAAAGGAAGCTAAAATATCACGTCCAGCTGACCACGGAACGATATCGTTCGCCGCAATGCAGACGCTTGCACAGCTGCCTAATGGTTACGTCACGACTCGCGAGTTCACCAGTGTTACCTGACTCCCGGGCCGATCGCATATTTATAAAAAAGTAAGATTGTAAATTAAGTGCTCGACCAAATGCGCTAAAATTTCGCCAACTGATTTGTTAATGCACAAGGATTAATCCACGTAACACGTATATTATTGAAAATTGAGTGTCATGGCCCCTTTAAAGTAACCAACTGCCCCCTCATGGCAGATGTGGCGCTTTTGGTATTGCGAAAGGGCAGCATGCGCGGGAAGAAAAATCACAGAGAGCAAAGGAAGGCATTAACAACATTGTCATCCACTGATGCGAACAAGTCTATTTGTGTGGGAGGTTGGGGGGGGGGGTGAACTTTGGAAAATGAAAGAAACTTACCCCAGTTCCATCCAGTGTGAAATCTGCAGAGACAGGTGAGCTGGGGTTCTCCTGTGTTTCGCTTGTGATTACCGTTTCGTCCGCTGCCGAGGCAGTTACGCCATCTATGTGTGTATCTGGGAACCGGTTTTTGCGGGACCACTTGAGGCCCCATTCACCATCGAGTCTCACGTTTCACTGTGCGTCTACCGCTTCGTCCACGACCAAAACGGTTACGCCATCTATAGGTATATATGGAAACCGGAACGTGGCCTGCGCGGACACTCATCTTAATAAGAGCAGCTATAGGGGCTAGTTGGTCGTACATCTTGGGGGTAATCGCGCTTTTTAACGTACAGGAACTGACTGAATACACCACAAACACAGAGCGCAGACTAACAAATGTTTTATTTCCAGACGTTTTCGTCACTATGAGCGACATCCTAGTAGAGGCCTCTGGAAATTTCGACCATCTAGTGTTCCTTAACATGCACTTACATCGCACAGTATACTGGCTTGCAGCATTTCGCCTCCATTGTAATCCCAACGTCGCAGTTGCAATCGAACCCGCAACCTTCGGGTTAGCAGCCGAGCACAGTAACCGCTACACCACCGCGGCGGACGCGACCCTAATGAAAGACTTAGGGGTCTGAGAGTGGTATTGGCAGCGACTGCGTTGGAAAACTCCTTATGAACTGTAGGCCATCTTCTTTTTCTTCTCAGTCGATGAATTGATCCTTGCCCCCCCCCCCCCCCCCCCGAAATATTTGTTCACTTATAGTGGATAGCACTGCCTCCAGGAACGGTAGCATTGCAATGTTTGCACCTCACCTGGTTTCGCACTGCTTCCGGGGTCGACACAGCTCTGTGACCATGCCGTAATCTTCGGCGATGACACCATCGCGTGAAGTTATCTGATGTGACGTCATAGAGACGGCATAATGACTTCAAGAACATGTAGCAACATGTGACATCGTGGTGACGCCACATCATGATGTCATCAAACTGTCATCCACGATTACGGACTTTGACTTTATGCATTGTTCGTCACTTGTCACTTGTCTAGTTTACTGAGGCATCTAAGGATTTCAACTTAAAATACAACTTTTAATTTGAGCCGGAATCATGGATTTCCTACCAGTTTCACGACTTCGAATGAGTAGCGCATAAGACTGGGCAGCAAAAGATAACGCTTGCGCTGTCTACGTCTCTATCTTTTGCCTCCGTGTCTTATGCGCTATTCATTCGAAGTCATGGATCTTTGCGAAGCCTCCCAACTTGCCGCACTTGTAGTACCAGTTTGCCGAAGCATATCTCAGAGGCGACCCAGATAGAAGGGCGTGGTTGAGATCTACTCCGCCAGGTGCCGCGAGGATGCCAGCAGCTTACAATCCTTGAATGAACTCAGTCAATTAAACTTCATTAATTATCCTGACAGTTAATTGGTTCTTATCTTAAGCAGAGATATGCTCCGATATCATATGCATTCAAAATAACTTTGAACCTAAACCAGAACCATTCATTTCGATTTTTAAGAGGATTTTTACGAATATTCGCAAAACCGGAAATAAGTGCTTGACCGGATATGCTCGGAAAAGAAACCAGAGTATCACTCGTTGCTCATGCCACTAAGAGGAAAATGAGAAGAGAGCTAGCACTCTCTGCGACGATGCAAAAATAATCAGTTAACGGAATTGGGTAAGCCGCTTGGCGTTACATGTCCAAAGCGAACTCGTAACTTATGTCGCTGCTTTTTCACATAGACTGGATACCATTAGAAGTCCCGGAACTGCAGAGGAAAATTCCCTTTGAACAAAAACCAAACCATGATGTCAGTGGGTGCAGATAGAGTTCACATGTATGTGTAGGAGAGAAAGGAGAACGGTGATAAATTGAGGTGTAGATCTCGAGAGTTCGCAAACGAGTACAGAAATATATAAAAGAAGCAGTGAGCAAACTAGAGTGATAAAAAAGACACTGAGATAGACATCCAGAGATCTCCGCTGGAATAGTCCATGGGAACTAAAAAAACAAGAAATAGCGCACGTGGCGAGGTTGTTCACTCGCTAGTCGTGACGTCACGCAGTACGCACTAAAAGCTAATTAAGGCGTTCACGAACTCTGTAGTCCTGAAAAATGACACGACACACGTGCTTATACAGTGCGCATGTGCGCGTGTATGTCAAATTAAAAATTGATTTGTCGGGTGACTTCGAACGTGTTGGGCACTACCAGAAAGAAAAATTTAAAAAAGCGAGAGTACATGCCAGAGGAGCGACACGTGCACACGAGGCGAAGGGTATGAAACGTGAGTCGGACATTTGTGACGGAGGTAGTTACAGAACCGATAAAACTGACTGTTTACTGCTTTATTGTTCATTTACCCTCCAAGGTGCCATGGTGCTTCGAAGCTGCAGCTGGCTGAAGGCAGTTAATGACGTAATACCGTCTCCGTGATTGCTGACGTAATACTGTCGTGATAAAGACGTAATACCGTCCCCGTGAACAATATCCTCCGCCTTCGATATGGGTTTTCTCTGAGCACGGCCGGACTTTTTTTTCTTTTTTTTTTTGCCTTCGTGTTCCCTGCAAGAAGCAAAAACGCCTATAACTATGGCAGGGTCGCTGCGCCCCTTGCGGTGAGCAGTGGCGCCAACCGAGGAGAAACGCTACCATTGTGTTGAACTCGATTGCGAAGGCTGTAAGACGGAACGCGCGCACATTTTTCCAGTCCGGCCGCACCCTGAGCAGTGTTTTTACTTGCATAAGAAACGCACGTTTCCTTGCTTTCCTTTCATAATACATGCACTGCGCATAGAGGGTAACTGTTGGTTAGGCTGCGTAGCCCAAAATTTTCTTCGGGGTGGAGGTTCGACCCCCGTTTATGTATGCTCGTGCATGTGCTTGTGTGCGCGTATTTACAGACCCAGAATGTAAAACGTTGGCGTGGGGGGGGGGGGGGGGGGGCGATAGGTGTGAACGCTCCAGACTATAGAGATTCCTATTAATACGCAAGAGGGAAATATGGCGCCAATGTGTCTAGGAGCTGCAACGCATGACGCTTCGGCAAACATGGGAATGATTGGTAGTGCATGGATTTGTCTAAGCTTCGTTCTTTTGGCTCAAGTTGGCTCCCTGTGGTCTGCAGCCGCTTTGTCGAAAGACGAAGTTCAGGAAACGTTCAGCAGTTCAACTTCGCCGACCTGACCTATTCAGGCTCACCAATTAAAATAGGCTCACGAAGTTCCCAGCGATTCATTCTTTTATCCGAAACAAACGCCAAAACATAGCAATAAACAAAGCCACAAGTGCGTCCGAAGCCACAAGCACGAAGATTAGTCAAATCCACGTACTACCCATCATCCCCATGGTGGCTGAACAATCGCAGCGCCAGAGTTCCCCTTAGTAAGTATTGTAGGAAACTCTATGCGCCAGACCACACCCTTGGCTACCAACCAGATGTCGGCTAATGTGGTCCAGAGTTCTTCGATCATACGAGTTGCGAAACTGCCCGAAGGCCCCTTGTATCAAAACCCGAACTCGTCATCGGCCGAAACTGCGGGTGTCTGTTGACTGTCGCGTCATCTCTTGACAAAAAAAAAAAAGAAACTAAGAAACGCTCGTAACAACGCCAGCGCTGCGTACGGCGTTGAGCAGCTTGCGAGAAGCGCACGCAGGGGCGGCGCCGCGGTGATATAGTGTTTTGTATTGCTGCTCTCAGATGGCGCGACAATGGCCCGAATGTACCGAATGTTACAGCGACAGGAAGTGGCACTGCTTTGATCTTTAAGATAGAAAAACACGCGGCCATGAGTCACATACACTGTTTGTTAAAGTTATGCATAAACACAGCAGACAATTCTTTCCAGCAGAGGCTCCTGTTTAAGCATGGAGTGCTTTTAGCTCCCATTGTCAAAGGCCTTCTAGTGACCTTGAGCAAAATGCCAGCGCCGTTATCCGGGCCCTTCAGACGAGACATCCGGGAACTCAGACGAGACCACCCGAGAATCCGGACATCTGGGCTACGGTCCAAACAAATTATAAATATATTGCTTCTTATTTCTTTTTAATGTTATTTTGGACTATAATTGAAGCTGTACCTTCTCGTTCGCTGAGCTGTTACAACTTACAATAGCAACGATGCAAAAGGAGATAGGGCACCGGATACTTGCTATTTTAAACGCCAGCGCCAAGCCTGTGGTCCACTGAACGGCAGCGGTGGACGAGTAAACGGCACTGTGCCAGCGGTGATCTTGGAGGCAGTGGTTTCGCGGCGCGGGTTGGCGCGTTCTTCGAGAGATGGCGCCACACTGCGTCGGATGCATCAACATGCGGTCGCGTAGTGTCTGCATTGACCGCAGACGCTATGCAGATTTCAAAAAAATTATCTCGCGCAGTGACCGTAAACAACGGAGGCCATATGGACGGGTGCACAGTGTGGTGTGGTGTGGTTTGGTGGGCTGTGCTTTTGCGAATGCGCACAAGATTCTCCTTTGCTGGTAGACATTTTATGCTTACATCTGCTCTCTATTGCGGGAGAGCCAGACATTTTTTTTATAGGATGCTGTCGCCTGGGGCTATAACGACTCCAGTTTTATTAATTTCCGCGTATCTCTGCTCTGTGCCCAGTCTCGCATGCGTCGGCACAGCTCTTTTTTATAAGTCGCTTGGCGCACGCGACAATATCCTCCGGGAAAAATTTGGGGCATTTTTTTATTTGAACAGAAAGCTGATCATCATATGTTCTAAGCTATGCGTTCTGATATCTTCACGAGTTGCACGAGCTGCACTATCTCGTTTGACTATATCGAAGAGTTGGTCGGTAAACCGCATGTTGACTCGTTAAACAGCGCGAAAGGACAAGGACATAATAAGCTCCTGTGCCGCGCAACTTCGTTCTGTCCATGTCTTTTACATTGAAAGCTGTTATGAGATCAACAACACACGATTTCGGTGCCGTAGTTGTCTGCCGCCGCCGCCGCCGCCGGTGTCCGTAGCCGCTATCCCGCGAAATAAGAGAAAAGAATTAAATGAGGAAAAAAAAATATACTGGAACGGATGGCATTTGAACCCGGGCCCTTTTGCGTGTCAGTCGAGTATCCTACCACAAAGCCACGCCCGGTTGGCAAAAAGAAAAAGAAAACACAGAAGGCGCGCCCGTGCTTGAAACTACAGGCGTCATGTCGGGCATGGAATCGCGTTAACATATGTAATACAGCGTGATAGAAGAGTAAAATACCAACCAGGCGTCACACAATGCGAATTGCGCGACGAGTGGGTCGTTGAATGCTTCCAACCCATTACTAAGGGCTCAGCCATAATTCTTTGTCGTTATCAGTCACAGCACTAGCAACGTGCACATAATTAATTACAGATGTTTAGCGGGTAACGCGCTTCCCCGCAGAACGACTAATAATGGCACAGTGAGTGCTTCCATACTTTACAAAAATTATGATGATTTATGGCGCAGTGGGTATCTTGCAAGCGTACTCGCATTAGTTGCCCCAAGAGAGTTTACAACAAGATGGCCGATTTTCCAGCTTTCGCTGTGACTGTTGCGCGTTCGGCGCAGACATGGAGATTTTTTCGCACTATCCAATAAGTCAACATGCGGTCCCGTTTGCTCGTTTACCGGACGTCAGTGAGGCTGGGCCGAATGTTCTGTTTGACCCGGTTTTCTAGCGACAGCGATAGCTGTATCGTACGCGACGCGCTAGTCAATTCATTTGGCAACGACACGTTTCAAACGTCGCGTCAGTCATTCATAATCGTGGTGAGTGCAAAGACTCGACAGAGGACAGGCAAGAGGACAAAGACGCAGCGCTCCGCATCATCATGAATGGCTTGTTACAACTTGCCCAACTAGCAACCTTGTCGCGCAAGTGTTGATTTCAATCGAGAAAGCTCATTTTTTAAAGAATTTTGGGCCCGTGGTATTGTCCCGTCGTAAAGTCATTTCAAAGTTTGCTGACACCTGCAGAAAAATGAAGGTGTGTGCGTAAAAGAAAAAGCAACGATGCGTAAGCATCAAATTTGTGACCCCAGGGACAGACAGACAGACAATGAACTTTATTAAGTGAAAATAAAAAATATATGTGGTCATTTTTGAGAACGTATGTCGCACCGCCTTTTTGAAGCGCCTCTGTCGCGTCAAGAACAGGATACTACCGTAGGGCGGATACAGGTAAGAGGGCATATCCCTTGCTTCCGGTACCGGTTTGAAATCTAAAAAGGGTCACCTTTAGTACGAGCGAGTCTAGCTCAGTTTAACTTCGGTGAGGTTAAGCCTCTGTGTCCCGGCTGAACAGGATTTTGTCGAACTTCGAGTACGAGTGAGCATGGCTGAGTAGGAGACCTTGGGTGAGTCTGAGTACGAGCGAGGCTTAAGTGAGAAAAGATTTCTTATCTCTCTTTCATAGGAATCGCTCATAACGCGAAAGTGAGACGTGCCTCCACGCAAGTAGTTGCAGCTGTGATGGACGTCTAGAAGTACAATTGGCTTACTGCAACGTAGTGATACCAGAAACGGCCCCGTCCCGGCAGACCTTATGCCTTCTGGTAGTATGCGAGGTTTTATTGGTCCGCTACCAGCTCGTAAAAATATTACTTGCTGCTTGACGCGAGCTGGCAAAAAAAGAAAGAAGAGTGAGTGGTGCACATCCGCCATCACGAATACGAGCGGAGCTGGCTAAAGATCTCGGGTAAGCAGGCTCAAAAAATTACCAATTAAGTGAACGGTAGATCGACGGCCACAGTAGCTCACTGAGTGGAGGATAAGACGCGTTATCCGAAGGTTGTAGATTCGGTCCCTATTCACAGGATCGTAAGGAATGTTTGAACCAGCTGAAAATCTTCATGACAAATAATGATTACGGGTCTCCATGGATTGTGGAAAACGCAAATGTAGGCACGTAAAGCAGATATCTACGTAAAATATTCGAGAGAAAACTTCATTCACAGTGTTGGCCAAATTACGCATGTTTATAGCCCATGTTTACATCCCAGCTTGAGCCACCATGACTGTGTGACTATCCTCGACGTACTTAAAGATATGAAAAAAGTTCTAGACACTGTTGCATTAGCGTATCACTGGTGTTTATGTGTGTATCTCGCGAAGTTCGCCAGATCAAATCCCGGCCGTGGTGGCTGCATTTTCGATAGAGGCGAAAATGTTTGAGGCCCGTCTACTTAGATTTAGGTGCACCTTAAAGAACCTCAGGTGGCCGAAATTTCCGGGACCTTCCACTATGGCGTCCCTCAAAATAATTTCCTGCTTTTGGGACGTTCAGCCCCAGATATTATTATTCGGTATATTTCTGCATGATCTCCTCCGTTTTATCTCCTCTATACTTATAGCAATCTGGCTCGACTACTGCGTTTGGCCTATCAGTAGCGACAGAGATACGAAAACGAATAGCAAAAAAAAAAATGAAACGGAATTTTGAAAAAAAAAAATCGACGAAGCTTGCACTAAGCTGCACAAGGCTTGAAAGAACGAAACTGGACGATTCTGAAGACTAATCTGGTTGCTTCTACGTTGTTTCTAGGCCTTAGCTAGGTGATGAGGGTTGTTTCTAGATTGCTTCTAGGTCGTTGCGAGTCTTCGCCTAGGTGATGCTAAGCTGTTTCTACGTTGATTCTCAGCGCAGAGAGCTTCGAGTTAAACCGCAGACAGATAAAGACACAACACGGATGTGCAAAATCCAGAGACAGAACTTCGCACTGAAACCAAGCATTCGCACCTCTCATAGATCTACGAGCAGGTCGTCGTTGGCGTAGGCCTTTCATCGCTTCGGGGGTCTTCCCGTAGCCGCCGATAACTTTCCCGTTACCTAGTATTCTATCATTGTAGGTAGCCGGGGTCTTCCGCTTAATAATAATAATAATAATAATAATAATAATAATAATAATAATAATAATAATAATAATAATAATAATAATAATAATAATAATAATATACAACTCGATATGATTATGAGCGACGCCGTAGTGGAACGCTCCGGAAATTTTGACCATGCGGTGTTCTTTCATGTTGACTGACCTCGCATAGTACACAGGCTTCTACCATTTCGCCTGCATCGAAATGCAACCGCCGCGGCCGGGATCGAACCCGCGACCTTCGGGTCAGCAGACGAGCACCATAACCACTGCTGCACCACGGCGGACTCGCCGCCGTCTCTATGCAGCCATTTGTTGTTGGGCTAACTGTTGTGTCCTTCATATTTAGTGGACCAGGGGTGAGCAGTGGGATATATCCAATGTCTGTGGCACATACCCTGTTATGGTGACGAGAGTTTTTTTTTTTTTTTTTACAGCGAAAGCTGTTATGAGATCATTTCAACGGCCGTTTTTGGTGGCGTAGTTGTCCGCCGCCGCCGCCGCCGCCGCCGCCGCCGCCGCCGCCGGTGTCCGTAACCACTATCGCTCGAAATAAGGAAAAAAAAACGAAATAAGAAAAAATTTCCAGGATGGAACGGGGTTCGAACCTGGGCCCTCTGCGTGGGAGCCCAGTGTTGTACCTCAGAGCCATGCCGGTGCTTGGAACTGCCTTGCAAAACGACGCTATACAGGCTTCATGTCCAGAAGGAACCACATTAACATATGTAATTTGGTGTGGTAGAAGAGTGAAATAACAACCACGCACCACACAACGCGAATTCTGTAACCAGGCGTCACACAATGCGAATTGCGCAACGAGTGGGCTGTTAGATGCCTCCAACCCACTACAAGGGGCTCTGCAATAATTCTTCATCGTCATCAGGCACAACACCAACA
Source organism: Rhipicephalus sanguineus (assembly GCF_013339695.2). NCBI lineage: Eukaryota > Metazoa > Arthropoda > Arachnida > Ixodida > Ixodidae > Rhipicephalus > Rhipicephalus sanguineus. The sequence goes on along the minus strand of NC_051182.1, from coordinate 117,336,859 downwards.
AAGTGCGCATATTGCCTTACATGTTTTTAGCGCGTACCACGGCTCTCCGTTGAATGACGACAATGGCATAGTGGCTGCTTCCCTACTTCACAGAAATTATGATTTATAGCGCAGTGGGTTCCTCGCAAGTGCACTTGCATTGGTTGCCAAGGAAGCCCATGAGCCCATCATCCATTTCCTCAGGGTCTCAATAAAGTTCTTCCCCCCTCTCTCTGTCTCTCTTTCTCACGTCAATGTATGTTATATTGCATGGTGGGAGAGTTAAATAGCGACCGGGCGTCACACAACGCGAATTACGTAACTGGTGCGCCGTTTAAAGCTTCCAACCCATTATAAAGGGCTGAGCCACAATTCTTCATCGTCATCAGTCATCACGTAAACAAAGTGCACATAATGCCTTACATATGTGTAGCTGGAACCTCGCTTCTGCGCACAATGACGAATAATGGCGTTGTAGGTGCTTCCCAATTTCACAAATATTGTGATTTATGGCGTAGTGGGTACATTGCTAGTGTTCTTGTATTACTAGCCCCAAGAGAGTTTACAACGGGCTCTAGAAATGCCGCTCTTCCAGCTTTCGCTGTGACTGTGCTGCGCTTTCCTCGCAGGCCTGGCATTTTTTTGGCTCGTCGGACAAGGAACGATTTGTGACCAGCTTCGCTGTTCAAAATTTACAGCCCTTCCACTGCTGGTAAGGTAGAAACCAGCGAGGCGTTGAGTATGCTGGGCTTGGTACATTGCTACAGCATTGCTGTAGTGAAATAAAAATTAAGGTAGCTTCGGAATAGAGGTGCCAAGCCCGAAAGAAGTGTGGAGCTGGTCAGCCTTCTTTGTTTCTCTTTGGTTTTCTCTTTCTTTCCTTTTTTTATTTCTAGTTCTTTCTGTCTTTTTTGCTCTCTCTTTTTTTTCAATTTAATTCTATTTTTCTTTCTATATTTTCCCTTTCTTTCTCTCTTTTTGTTTCTCGCTTGATTCCTCCTTTTGCTATTTTTACACGTGGCTGCGCCTGCGTCACGCCAAGCGATCATAGCATACGACAGCATACGACAGCCCGGGCCCCTAAAGTGCTCCGCACCTAATATATGTTATCATTACTCCGCGGCGGCTACGTTTTCGATGGAGGCGAAAATGTTTGAGGCCCGTGTACTTAGATTTAGGTGCACGTTAAGGATCCCCAGATGGTCGAAATTTCCGGAGCCCTCCACTACGGCGTCTCTCATAATCATATCGTGGTTTTGGAACGTTAAACCCCAGATATTATTATTATTATTATTATGTTATCATTACTGACTATCGTTAGCGAATAAAGGGTCATACGCTTAAGGATGCCAGTGTTTGTCTTGCGCATAACGCATGTTATTGCATCAACGGCGGCCAACAGTGGTCTCAAAATCAAATCGCCTAATACAAAAATGGCATGAGGTTCGTTTCTTATGCTAGTGGTGTTGTCTCTGATGCAAAATTGTTCCCGTCATTCTGCCATGTCAGCACAGCCGTACACCTTTTCGTTTACTCTTACAACATGTCCACCTTTTCGACGAAAGAACGCGGGGGTCTTCTCGCAGTCGAGGCAATTGGTTAGCCGAAAATTGTTATTCTATGCGGCTTCACTGCCACGTATACCTTGTTTTCACTGTCGACCTTGTATCTTGTATTGTGCGCAATCTGCTACTGTCGTTTCTTTCTTGACAGTTGTCTGTCTACATTTATTAGTGACATCTGTTGGAATAAAACTGAACTGGAAGTTTGCGGTTGCGCACGTTTCACCTTTGTGTGTCCTTGTCCACTTTGATTTCGCTCAAAAACGGTGCTAGCTATATACAGCGTAGCTGTAAAAACACAAAACAAAACAAAAATACAAAAAAGAGAAGCGGAATGAAAATGATGCACAAAAGAAGTACACTCCCGCTTTTGAGATGAAGATGAAATACCCCGGTCACACTGGCATATTTGGTGTCACTTTGAGCGAGTGCATTTACGTCCCCAGAATGTCATTTCGGCCGTGCGCTGCTACACGAGAAGTTGAAGTGTACTTTGGAAATGATGGTAATAGCGATGGGTACTTAAGCAGCATGACATATATTTGTTATTTCAGGCAATGGGTCTTAAGTACTAATGTATTACAGCTATATACAGCCCTTAAAAATATTTTTTACGTAAAAACGTGGCGGCTGCGGCCACATCACGGCGCGTGCCGGGCATGCCCTTGGCGATCGTGGCTGTAAACTGCCTGAGAACGAGAATAGCGGAGTTGTTTTTTCAGGTATATCATGTTTCAGTGCGTAAGAATATCCCTAATAACGAAAAGGATAGCTCAAAAGAATGCTACGACCTCGGCTTCGGATAGTAACCTATTTATTCTCGAGCCACTGCTACCGAGGCTAGACACTCCGTCGCAGCGAAGTTTGTTTGGCGAACGCACTCGCCGTCAAGTGCGTTTTGCAGCGAGTGTCACTAAGCGTTCCCGTGTGACAGCATGTGAATGACACTAGCGGCCAAGTGCACTCCCTCAACGTGCACTCAAGATGCCTCGTTTGACAGGGGTACAACGTATAGGTAAAACGTGAAACAGCACCGCAAGCGAAGCACGGCGCAGACGCACCGAAAAACTCGCACACAAGCATCATGCCATCTGTCAGTCGGACTGGGCAACGCGTGCTTTGACGTCCTGTCACGTTCATCGAATGAAGCTTTGTTGTTGTTTTCGGAAAAAGAAAGTGGCCTGTTAAACGTTTAAAAATGCATGTCGATAGAGTTTTTAGCGAAGCTCTTGTGCAGAAATGCGACCCTCGAAACTGCGCCGGTCACCTGCGTAGCTGTATGCGCCGTTTTCCGATAACTGATTGTCTCCCGATAGTGAGCTTGTCGGCGACGTGCTGTTTGTGATATGGCGTCCTTTTTCGCTTATAGAAGTCACTTGTCATTTCACGTTGTCACATATAGTTGCCTGGATATGAACGAATGACCATTGTTCTTGTCTACAGCAGCTGAACTGCTGCGCTGCTAAGCAAGTGGTTGAAGGCCCAAATGCAGGCATGGAGGTTATTAGCAGGGAGCAGGTTAGCAGTTAAAGTGGAGCATTGCACAATGCAATAGGAAGAAGGAAAGGAAGAAAGGAAGGAAGAAAAAAAAGTAGGTCAGGCACGAACACGCCCTTGCCCCGATTTTGCTGATAGGAGAAGGGCACCTAAATTTTAGATGCGAAGCAGCTTTTGCTCGGGGCTGTGACCGTCCCTTGGCGACCGTCCGCTTCCTACCACCTAGCATAGCCATCTGTAACATATTGAGCGCGCGCTCGCGCCAGGGAGTTCCTCTTGTTCTTCGACCGCCTTGATGATGATACGTGCAGAGCACTTTAGGGGCCCGGGATGCCGTATGCTGTCCTAGCTCGGCGTAACGCAGGCAAAACCCTCTGTGCTGGCACGCGCGAGTGCGTTCGGGCCTGTGTAAGGGGCTGGGTAAGATGCTGTGGCCTCTCCCCCTTACACTCTCTCAGCAATCATGTGATGGCCTCGGCGAACGAGATTCCGCAGACGCGCGATGAACCTGCGTGGCGTGCTCCAACAAGAGTTCGGGACGAGTAACAGCAACAGCAACTACAGTGAATTCATGGTGGGCTCCACTTGCAAGGACGCGTTAACATCGGGCAAAGTGCCCGTGTTGAACGGAACTTTATGTCGACCCATGCGCTGCTTCGCATCCCCACATGGTTCCCTTTAGTGGGAGATGGTGGAATGTTTTCTTTTTCTTTACGGGCTTGTAAAATCAAGGTTCGTCGCGCACGATCAGGTTGGATTGTGTTTTCTAGTGTATTGCACAGTGCGAAAGCTCTCAAAAGAAACGGAAAGGATAACACTTGGGTGTATGGAGTTTCACGTGCCAAAAACAAAAAGAAATAAATAAAAAAGGATACGGTTAGAACTGAGGATAAACAGCTGGACTAGAACAAGGGCACGAACAATTACCACAGGACAAGTGCTTGAAGCGTAGTAATTGTTCCGTCGTGTCCTTCTAGTCGCACCGTTTCATCCTATGCTTCCATTATGAACCAATTAGTCCTTATAATCTTGTTGCTACGACAGATTATGCGGTGCGCCGTTGTGGGGCACTTTATTTCGGGAAGTTTCGATCACCAGGGCGGGGGGTGGGGGTGGCGGGGAGTCTTTGCCATGCACCTATATCTGAATATACTGGTGCCCTTGCATTTCGCTGCCATGGAGAGGCAGCCCGCGACGGGAATTAAACCCCAGTCTTGGAGCTTAGCAGAACGAAACCTTAACTTTCTACGTCGGAGGTCTCAAACTCTACTCAGCCAGCGGGCCACAGTCACGAAATTTAGTCCCACAAGGGCCTGAAGAGAATTTCTGAAGAGGACTTCCGAAGAGGATTTGACGTCAGCTTTCGAAAAACATATCGATACTGAATTCCACAATGAATAAAATATGGACGTCGATTCCGAAATATAATTTTTGTTCCACGGAGATGTTTCAGCGCATAGTGAGCCCTTGTGGTGCCTCAAGAAAAAATCACAGCATATCCACGGGGTGAATGATGATGAGTGGGGCGAAGCTACGGAGGGAATCATCTGTAAACCGTGAAACTCTTCCGTGAAATGCGCCCAGTACATAATATAAAGAGTGTGAAACATCGTGTATATATTAAACATCAAACTTTTATTGTACTGTTGGTTTACGTGGTCCCTTCATTATCACTTGTGATCGGTGAAATGCAAGGAAGAAGTCCGCTCCCGAGCGAAAGAGCGCCAAGAGCGACCGCATTCCCCGCTCGCCCTGTGCGAATTAAAGGCAAGGCTAGAGGGAAGACAGGACGCGCGTTCCACGACGCGAGGTCGGTAGCATGCCCAACGAAAGCCAACGGAACGCGATCGTGCAAGTGCTCCGGCTTCGCATCGCCTCATGGTTGCATTTAGCGTCCCAAAACCAAATATATTGCTCAAGGTGTGCCTTGCGTTTTTCGTAGAAATAATTTCTTTATCATGTACATTAAGACGAAAAGTTGAAAGCTCACTAGAGTGTATCGCCCGCAAAGTATGTCTTTTAGTGTGATTTAACTCTCGTACGGCAGGGTCCTCGCGCCGTTGCCGGTCCACCTCGCCCGTTGACGATCGGGCGAGGTGGCTACATACAACTACTACTACTACACTTTAAGAAAAACATCTGGCGTTCTTTCGTTCTGCTTTTACAAAACATCTGGCGTCTTTCGTTGGTTTATTTCATCAATCAACGGCGTTTTGAACAAAATTTTTATTGTTTAATCACGCACAAGAGAAATCTCACCAGGCACTACCTTGGAGGTAAACAATGGCTGCTAATGGGAATGAGAGACAGAAGAAGTCGGCTTTTAGCTAACACTTACACTTCTACTTCTACTAACGTTTCCTACTGGAACATGCCAATGGCTGCTAATGGGGAATGAGAGACAGAAGAATTCGGCTTTTAGTTAACGCGCACGCTGCGAATTTTTTATTGTTCAACAACGCACAGGAGAAATCTCCCACCGGCACCACCTTGGAGGTCAAAGCGTAAGACTTGTTACGGACTACTACGATGACGACGACTACGAGGGACGAACGGGTGCCGCCTTAAGGAGCTTCGCCCCTGAAAGAAACATACTTGAGATTAGTCCCGTCTTGGTAGCTTACGCGAACAAAGCGCTATAATTTGGAATAGGCGAGAAAATAACACACGTACTATTTAACAATGTTAGAAAACTTTATTCCGTGTGAAACCACGGATCGTATGCGGCCCGCGGTGTGCTTTAATAACAATAACACTTTCTGGGGTTTTACGTGTCAAGACAATGACATGATTGTTAGGCACGCCGTGGAGGGGGCGAATGTGAGTCAGTTTTCGCCACGTGGGGCTCTTCATGTACCCATAAATCTAAGCTCGCGGGTCAAGCTATAAAATGAAGTTATTGACGACGTGATAAGATGATGTCATCACAGCATGTCACTGTCTCCTTATGAGGTCGTAGCATGACATCCTTGACGGAGTCATAGCGTGATATCGTCTTACGTCACCACTTGCTGATGCGAATTTTTGTACCATTCGTGTTCACGCCGTCGCCGGTCGCCGACGCCAGACGCTGCCTTGTTTTTTAGATGCGAAGCAGCTTACGAACGAGGCCTGTCCCCCCGACGTGACCAGTGCCCCGCGTGCCACTAGATGTATGGAAGAAAGAAGAGAACGAAGTGCTGCCACAGGAGAGCTCGCGCATGGTGTGCAGAAATGAATGTTTGCTTGAGAAAACGGTGGCACTAGATACATGGAAGAAAGAAGAGACCGAAGGTTTCGCACGAGCGGAGAGCTCCCGCATGGTGTGCAGAAGGGAATCTTTGCCTGACATATGGACGTGCGATAGAGCGCTCGCTGCACTGCGGCGCGTGCTCTAGTATAAATCATGCAAGGTACCGACTACGCCATAAATCATGCAAGATATCCACTACGCCATAAATCATCGCCATACATGCAAGGTACCCACTATGCCATAAATCATGCACGGTACCCTTAGATGCGAAGCAGCTTATGAACGAGGCCTGTCTCCCTCGAGTCGCGTCGACGTAGCCAGTGTCCCAGCCGAGGCGGAGCGGCGGGCTCGCGAAGCCGAAGCGAAACGGGCGCGTTGACATCGCATTCTCAAACTTCAAGCTGCAACCTTTGCAGCAAGAGCCATTAACTTTATACTTTACGGACCACACGGCCGTTATACTCAAGGAAAAACGTTCCCCTGAGCTTAAAGCCATATATGACGAGTAACAATATCAGGAGAACCTCGAGTAGAAGGACCATGAACAGTGATGAAGAAAATAAAACATTTACAAAAATTTAAGTCGACTCATGGCTGCTTCGCATACCACTCAGGGTTCCCTTTACGGGAAGATGGCGGGATTTGTTTTTTTCGTTGAGACAAGTTGCGCTTGCCTTAATAATGTAAAGGGGCCACGGAAAGCGTACACCTCTAATAATGACATTTGATAATAAATAACGCCCGATTTGACCGCAGAGCTGTTATGGTCGAGATTTTTCGCCTGTCGCAGATAAAAAGTTATCATCGCCATGAACCGGCACGCGCTCAATGGCCGCTGAAGCATTCTGCACTGGTGATTCATAAGAGAAGCCGAAACGTGCCCACCGGCTCGTGCAGCTCGCGACTAAGTGCCGCTGCGCTAATATTTTCTATTTCAGATAACAATGAATGGAGAAGACCTAGTCATCACCGGTTTCTCTGCACGCTTCCCGCAAGCCGACAGTCTCGTCGAATTTAAGGAAAAGCTGTACGCGGGCGTGGACTTCGTGACCGAGGATGAGACGAGATGGCCTCGAGGTTGGCTCATTCTATAAACTTTCACATATCTTCCTATTACGTGCTGCGCGAAAGCACAAACAGTGTCAGCTAGTGCATATATATGAAGGCTTACAAAATGTGTGCAAGGAAGACAGAACCCGAACGCGTGCTTTCACTCAAGAAAGTGCACTTAGAAGATGCTCAACGGCTGGAAATCTGCGACTTTTGAAATATAACCCTTATATAACCCTTATATAAGAAACTAAACTTATATATATATACTAACTTATATATAAACTTATATATAACCCTTATATAAGAAACTAAAACGAGGTTTAGGAAGTGAGCCGACAGAGATTTCATCTTATCGCATTCTTGGCACTCATCAACAAGGATAGGAATTTACGAGCTAAATCTGTAAAAAAAAAAAAAGAACACTTCACGCGCTGTTATTCTGTTCAGGGTTGTGAATATGGTCTTAGAATAGTAATCAGTGTAGCCATTTCATTTTCATGTAACTAACTCAATAACTAACTGGAGTGATCAACTAACTGAGTCACTTACTGATGCTATGTCGTAAGCCAGGCTAAATCCGGAGATATCGTATTTCCAACTGCTTAAACGACTCACTGACAATTCAGCTAACAATTTACTATTTTAATAACTACCTAAATAACCAACTAACACACTAATTAACTGACCAACTAACTGAATTTGTACCCGACTAAATAACAAATTAGAGCCAGGTAAAAGCCAGGCTAAGATTTTTAGGAATATCCTTGAGATCTTCTCTTTAGCTTTCTAATTATCTGACTGCATAAAAATTTACAAACTATTTTATATGACCAGGTAACCAATTATCTCGTTAACCCTACTAACTAACTAACTAACTAACTAACTAACTAACTAACTAACTAACTAACTAACTAACTAACTAACTAACTAACTAACTAACTAACTAAATAAATAAATAAATAAATAAATAAATAAATAAATAAATAAATAAATAACTTACTAACTTAATAACTAACTACCCAAATAAATAAATAAATAAACAAATAACTAACTAACTAACTAACCAAATGACTGACTGGTTAACTGACTGACTCGCACATCGTTCTGTCCTCACCAGGGCATCTGGGCTTGCCAGAGAGACTCGGCAAGATCCGCGACCTGTCACGCTTCGACGCCCAGTTCTTCGGCATTCATCCGAGGCAGGCGCACCTGATGGATCCGCAGATGAGAATACTGCTGGAGACCACGCACGAGGCCATCGTGGACGCCGGCTACGAACCCGCGACCTTGCGGGGTCGCAGGATCGGCGTCTTCGTCGGATGCTCCGACTCCGAGTCGGACGCGGCGTTCACCGCAGATCCGGACAAGATCGACGGCTACAACATGCTCGGGGGCGCGCGCGCCATGTTCGCGAATAGGATCTCGTATTCATTCGACTTCAGAGGTAGCCATATAAGTTCTTCTTTTATTAAGGCAAGAACCTGAGATGCCTCAAAGAACACGAAAACTGACCGTCGGTTTCCCGCATCATCGGCGTCAACACGAGCGATGCAAAAAATTATCACGCGAAACGTCACCGTATGACATCATCATGACGGCATTATGGCGTCACGTAACGTGGCGTCACATGATGGCCTCAACACACTCAACACAGGACATCGTCACTTGGTCAAAGTTGTGCCGATCATGGAGGCAGTGCAAAAACTTGGAGGACGCTTGAACATTATTTTCAAGAGCAGAACATGATAGCGTAACCGGACCGTGTTCGTATCGCCTTCCCAATCGCTAGCCTCGATTCACTTCACAGAGGAGACCTAAACCGTACCTCAATGAAAGCCAAAGTGCGGATGCCCTTCAGGTCCATGCATGCCGCGCGACCAAACACGGCCACTCGGCGGGGTGATACTGCCGTTTAAAAACGCGCCCCGTGGGCCCTCTGCGTCATCTTGCGGGTGACAGTCAAGCCGCCATGTGGTCTATATAAACAGATCGCCGTTAGTGTGCTAGAGGCAGTATGCGTGGTGGCCGAGCGGTTAAACGTATCGCGCCATTGAACGAGGAGTCGCGATCCCCGGTCCCACTTAAAGCGAAGATTTTTTCATTACTTCTTTATTTGTATCTACCTCAAATTTTCCCTCACAGACAACGCTGATTATTTTCGCTCGCAACCAGAGACGCCGCCGACGCCGAAACTTCTGCGAAACGAGCTCTTTAACGCTGTCGCGTTAAAACCACGTGAGATGCAGAAAGCTTGCAACGCATCGGTTCCTGCAGGAAGTGCAAAACTTGTTTAGGCGCAGAAAGATTTCGGAGGTGGGCGAGGCAGGAGCAATACACTGACTGAAAACAAAAAAAGATATTTTTCACCTTCGAAGTCGTCTAAGGCGAATGAATTAGGGACCTTGCATTTTTTATTGTGATGGCAATTTTGTTTTTGTGATGGAACACTCGAGGGGCATTTATGTCGTCGCCGTCATGTTCCCTCTAAAGTCAAAATTGGCAAAACCGCTCCGAGCGTCATATGTTCTATGTTGGACAGAAAGCGTGCAGGCGCTGCTGACGAATGTTGCTCAAGCAGAGATGAAATGAGCCGGCTGTACTGAAAGGGCTTGGTATGCGTTCTAATAGTAGGTTTTAGGCGTCATGTAGCGGCTGGTATGTCCTGAAGCCACACGTTATGCCTCTGCCACTGCATAGTGTCACGGGGTCGTGACGTCGACGAAGGCAGTAGTCGGCGCATCGAAAATGAAACTCTTTATTTGGCCGAACTTGTGGCCGGGAAATCGAAAGTCAAATTACAGCAGTACGCTGAAAGCAGTGACCAGAGCGTCGGTCGTCGATAAAACTGACTAGTGGTGAAGCGCGCGTGCATTTATACATGTGCCGTCGAATATTCCAGCGTTATCGCTGGTTGTCGCGCAAGTTCTAGAATAAGCTGGAGTGTTCGCGTCTTGCGCGTAATCTTAAGAAAACGATCTACAATAATCGCGAAGCTTCTCGAACACTGAGGCGCGGTTTGCGCTGAGCGATGCTGACAGTCTTTGTGGGCGACAACCGAATAGAGCAAAAGTGATAATAAGAAACGCACGTGGCAATAGCATAGTGACCCTTGTTGCTATATCAGTTATGACTACTACGAGACAAATATATCTTTTAAACGCTAAGCCAATCCTTAGCGTTTATGTCATTCGCGCTGTGCGTATCCGATGACCGTCAGTAGGCTTAGACGAGTAAAAGCATCGGGTAGAAAAGAGAAATACCAAAATTGAAGTCGGCGTTAATAGTTTACTGGCCACTATATCCGAACAAACTTGGCATTTTTCAGCCATTGCTCTCGTATTTGGTCGAACAGCACAGTACGCGTTGTTCGCGTTTTAGAACAAGTCGGAAATCTAAAATTAAGGCTGCCTGCTGAACGAGTGAGAATATTAAGCTTTGAACGCGATAGCGTTAAAAAGCTCGTTTAGCAGAAATTACGGTGTCGGCGTCGTTGGTTGTGAGTGAAAAAATGGAGAAAGATCCAAATAAAATAAGTAATAAAAATCGTCGGTTTCAGCGAGAACCGAGCCCAGTTCTCCCGCGTTGCAAGGACGTGTGCTACCACAGAGCGGCGCAATCACTTGAAACTGCTTAGAAAAAGAACAAACAATACATGCATGCCATGTAGTGGGAGGAGACTCCTTAACCTATGTGATATTGCGTGGCAGAAGCGTAGAAAAGCGCCCGGCGTCAAAAAAATGTGAATTGTGCGACGATTGGGTATTTTAAAGGCCCATCTATTACAAAGCGCTCAGACACTTAATCATCATCACCAGCAAAAGCATCAACAAAATCAGCAGCTGAGTAAGTTTGCGTGTTGCCTTACGGACGCGTACTGGGCTTTTGGCTTACTCGCAAAAGGAAGAATTATGGCGTAGTGGGCACTTCACAACTTTACTAGCAGTAGGCACTCTAGGATATTTTGAAACGGCCAATATTACGCGCATATGCTCTCGTTTGCTTACGGCACGGTTGAGGCATACACAGAGAACCGAAGCGAGGCTAGCAATCGAGAAGGCGATGCGCACGTGGTCAGGCAACGCTATCGCGTTCTACTCTCGAAGGCGAAGCTCAAGCGTCCTCCAAGTTTTTTTCTTTTGTCGCACGAACTTTTGAAGCTGGCTGTAGGTGATGGGCATAAGAAATGATAGATGTGCCCGACAGATTGCTGCCGTCTTCCTGTTTGACGTGTTCTTTTAGACATTTAGAAAGGCATTGACCTGAGCGGAAGGCACATGATTTACTGATGTTTCGAAACGAGTGTTGACGCAAACTATCCGGACGTAATGAGATTTTTGGATTTTGTTCACCTACTCGAAAGCAATCGATCAAAAAAATTTACTCCCTAAAAAAACCCCCCTTCCTATAGCGTAATTTATCAGTACGTTCGCTTCTTTCAGTTATACGTAAACGACAGCAAAAACATTGTGCTACACTTACAAATTATATACGTTAATTGCCGGGGTTTTACGTCCGAAAACAGTAATATGAATATGAGAGGCGCCGTAGTGGAGGGCTTCAGAAATTGAGACCACCTGGGGCTCCTTAACGTGAACCTATATGTAAGCACCCGGACCTCTAGCATTTTGCCCCCACCGAAATGCGCCTCCCTGCAGCCGCGATTTCATACCGCAACATTCGGGTAAGCAAACAAGCACCGTAACTACTAAACCAGTGCGACGGGTAGCACTTACAACGAAGGAAGGTAAAAGGCGGGTTACATGATGGGGAGTGCCTCGAAGCCTACACTTATTGTCGTCAAACGAAAAGCAAAAATGTCAAAAAAGAACAGATGCTCTTGTTCGGAAGACTACACAGAGAACCAATACACAGCAATAGATGAACGTAAGATGATGTAATTTAAGGGAAAGACTGACAGCGATAGGGCGATCGAGAGCGTAAACGTGTAAGAGAGAGAGAGGACCACACAATATTGCGACGTAGCTAGAACATTCGAAGAGTGAGGCATCTTGCCTTCAGAAGACGACAAAGAGGACCAGCCTTTACGAGAGCCGGCCTGTCGAAGTTCACTTAAGAGCCGGTTCCTTAGTGGTCCTGTGGTGTCGAGTTGGTCGCGAATGCTTGTAAGAAAAGCTACCTTAGCACTCACTGTATCGTCCGTCTGGTGACAGGATGTCACCTGCGAGATTGTCCCTTCTCTGAGACTACCCCGCCTAAATCATAGTCAGTGACATAGTGCACGTCAGCAGATTAAAAGCATGCGGCCCTTGCTCTAACGACCACAATTATATTGCCCCAATCTGGCGCTTACACCACCGGGGTAATGCTAGGTAGGTATCACATTTCGAGAGTGAGGCATCCTGCCCGCAGAAGGCGACAAAGAGAAATGGCCTGACCGATGTGCATGCTGTCCTCCATATTGGTGGATGCTGTTCACGTCAGTGTCAATACACTTGTAAATAGTCCCGCCTCATGCCACTTCACGTAGCAATGTCACAGCTCTTCTAAAGTTAACAGTTAAGAGAGGATAGAACAAACGCAGCTTGACCTGAAGCGGCTTCAGGCCAAGCGTGACGTCATTAATGTTGGTTATCTGTGACGTCGTGATGACGTCATATGATAACGTCATCGAATGATGATTATTTTTGGCGTCACTTCGTGTTGAAGACACCGCCGCCGCTGCCCCAGCCGACGGTCACTTTCCGCGTTTGATGAGGCATCTAAGTCTCTCGCCCTAAAAAAAAATTGGGGCACCTATGCACTAGAGGTGCGAAGACTGAGGAAACAGCTGAGCTGGTGGCGTTCCTTTCCTCTTTGCCCTCCACCTCACCCTTACTTCCCTTTCTCATCCCTTGCTGTACTATGCTATACAAGACTGTGTTTTGATTCACGCTCTCCGCTTCTCCTTTCCCTCCTCCTCACCCTCATTTCCTTTCCACCTATTGCTATAATATACGATAGATGGGTATGCTATGCTTCATGCTCTCCTGTCCTCCGTACGCTCACTTCCCTTTCACACCCCCTTGCCATACTACATGGCTATGATAAGCTTTACCCTCTCTCCTTTTCCCTCCTCCTCAACCGCACACCGCTCTTCTCCTTCACTTTTCTTTCCCACGTCTTTGCAATACTACACTATACATGGCTACGCTATGTTTCACCCTCTCCCTTCTCCTTTCCCTCCTCCTCACCCTCCCTTCTCTTTGCCTTTTATTATACTCAAAATAGTTGTGCTATGCTTTACCATTTCTCCTCCTCCTCACCCCTACTTCTCTATGCCAGTCCCTTGCTAAACTATATTATGATCTACCATCCCCTCCTCTTTTCCTTCTACCTCGCTCTAATTCCTCTTTCCCAGCCCCTTGCTAGATCATACAATGCATGGCTATGCTGTGCTAGGAGCTTTTTTGTTTTCGTTTTTAGATTTTTGCGAACACCATGGATATCAGACCCAGCTTAAACAAGTCCGCTGTTGAAAATGAGTTGTTAGAGGTCACCGCTGTGTTTTTGTCTTGCTTTCTTGGTGTTTGGTTCGTACTGTTCGTCATAAGAAACAATAGGGAGCGCTTTTTGCTTCATACTTTTCTCGTCGCCATCTCAGGACCCAGCATGATTGTGGACACGGCATGTTCGTCGACAATGACGGCTCTGAACCAGGCGAACATTGCCATTCGGGCCGGACAGTGCGATGCTGCCATTGTGGCAGGGAGCATGATTAGCTTGAAGCCCAGCACAGCGCTCGGCTTTTACCGGCTTGGCATGATGTCTCCGGATGGCACGTGCATGTCATTCGACGCTCGCGGTAAGAATTAAGTGTCATGATATGTATGTATGTATGTATGTATGTATGTATGTATGTATGTATGTATGTATGTATGTATGTATGTATGTATGTATGTATGTATGTATGTATGTATGTATGTATGTATGTATGTATGTATGCAAACCCTTGCGAATCTTTATTAATGTCGCGCGAAGCGACCCCAAGATACGGTAATTTCAAATATCTGTGAGAAGCAACGTGATGAGCCATACGACGATCACCGTCATAACGGCTTTCTGAATACATTATGGCGGAGATAAGGGAGATAGTGTTTGCGCATATCTAAGCAAACGGTGCAGCAGGTGGCACTCGCACACAAGTATGCTCTATACGCTTGTGCATCACGCAGGAAATCTCGTTACTTTCGCCTATATTAGGCGCTACCGCTCACAGAAGTCAACACTCCCGCGATATCATTAAAAATTGCAAGGGTGTACCTACGTTGTTTAATAAATGCACTCAAAATGTATTTCGTCCGTGCTTTTATTTTCATGTCTATGCCTGAGGAACGCGGATTGTTTGTTGTAATGGCTTGTCTGTGTAACACTGAATGAACAGTAATAGGTGCTTCGAACAGGGCAGCCTGCCCGAGGAATAAATTTTTGTTCATTCAACCTTTTTAGCCCGTTGTGTTTCCAACCGTCGGCTTCCACTTTTACTAGCGATTTACAGTGCAGTAAGCAGTAAGTTAAATAACTCATGCAGTAACTATTAATCATGCAGTAAGCTAAATAACTGCAATGTTCGGTGGACGAGCACGACATTATAGTAACAAGAGTGAATGTGGCTGTAAAACGCTGGGTGTATGACCTAAAAACAACTCCTGCATATTGGCTCTTTGACGCGCTGCAACACGACAGCAAAGCCCGCTATGCTTGACAGCAGCTAGCTCTTAGTGCATCCTGCCAGGTGCGGTGCTAATTGCGACTGCTGCGTGCACTGGAACGACACAGCTCTGACCAGCCAGAGTGGGTTTTTTGCGCCCCCAGTACACTCCGACAAGGCCGTGTCACGGCTGATACTCGAAACAGTAAAAAAGAAGTCAGAGTTTCGCCGCTAGGGCGAAGCAATGAATGCTATAGCAACAAATTGTCATTTTACGCAAAGTAAGGCTAGCAGCTAAGTCCTTTAGGATCCTATCTGGGGTGACTCTACAAAACACTGGCTTAAGGAAATACGGCCGCTCCAGCGAGCGAAGCGGTTTTCGTGTTGTCTGTCGCCTGAACGTGGTGTAAGTGGCGAGAGCGTAGTACGTACAAAGGTAAGAAGTCTGCTAATCTCTGTCAAAGTTCGCAGTAGCTGCCCGAGCGACGCAGCCTCCACTGGCGCCTATTATTGCTCCTTCATCTAACGGAGCCGGCCGGTGCGTTTTATATCTTCTTGAGCTGTGCCCGTCTGCAGCCTTCGCAAGTTTTAATTCGCACGACACGCGGGGAGATATTATCGAGTTGGACTTTATATGGAACGCGACGGCGACGCCGGCGGCAGAAATGCATTTAATGTGTCCATATAACTTCTATCGCAATAATAGTAGAATGCTTTGCCCTACGTGTACCAGCCCCATTCCTCACTCGTACCAAACCTACATTTGAGTTTCCTTTGTATACATTCATAAATGCATACATAATACACCGATGCAGTTGGTGCGTCGTGTGGAGTACGACACTCTCTTCACTGGGAAAACGACAATAACAGGTCCAATACAGAGTGAAAAAAAGCTGAACACGGCTATATATACTTGTCAATAAATGTTTGCGAGCGAATGGAGGCAGAGAAGAAGGTCATATTGACCTTAGATATTTCCACTACTGAAAACAAGCGGGAGTTTTACACACATAAAAGTTCGAAAAAGCACGCGCACAAGTGGCAGTCCTGCAGAACAGTGCATAGCGGTAACTCGGTTCTGTTCTGCACTGTTACTGACGAGTTGCTGTTGCGCGGTTGGGGAAAGTGCTCAACGCAATGCGTAGGCGGGCTAGCTGCTGTGAATCCATAGGGCTTTTTTTGCGCGAAACGACCCTACAAGAAAGAAGACAGGACAAAGCGCGTTGTCCTGTCTTCTTCTTGTGGGGTCGTTCCACGCAAAAAAAGCCCTTTGGATAAAGCGCATCTGGGCAACTTTATTTCACTCTCTAGCAAAGAAGATACAAGAATGATTATAATCCTGAAATAAATAAAAATATTTGAAAAATAGAATACACCAATGATTTTGGAGTTTGTGCTTTTTTTTCTCTTGCTAAAGGCAATGGCTTCATCAGAAGTGAGACTGTGGGAGCTCTGTTTCTTCAACGGACTTCCGAAGCCCGACGGGTCTACGCCCGGCTCATTCATATCAAGGCGAACTGCGATGGCTACAAAAATGAAGGTATGACGTCTACAAAAGTGAGGGTAAGGGAGGCGCTTGCCTGACGAAAGTCATTAACATTAATTATAGAGCTTCACCTGCGAAAACCACGATGTGAATTCGAGGCACGTCGTCTTGATGGACTCCGGATTAATTTCGACCGTATGGATTTCTTTAAAGGTACACTCATAGCCTATAGGTCGACAAAAAAAATTTGAGCCCACTTAGATTCTTCTGCTCTTAGAATATTGTGCTCTGCGGGCTCACTCAGACTCGGACTCGCCAAAATGTTCCTCAACCGTACTCGCAGGGACTCAGACTCGCTAAACTTTTTCTCAACCGGACTCACTCGGACTCAAGCTCACCAACATATTACTCAGTCGGACTCTCTCAGACTCAGACTCACGGCTTGACGTGAGCCTGAGTGAGTCTGCTCACGAGTCCATTAGCGTAAAATTAGCTCTTTTGATCATGGTGTCAATGCTCTTTAACGCCAATATCTCTCATAATCGGTGCTTTACGATACGCCTTTTGATCTTGTATCTTGAAATAGGAGGTATCGGTGGTTTCTATGAAGTAAGCGCCTATTTATGAAACACGCAACTCACACGTTATATTTTTATTAAGAACTCCCCTTGAAAGAGATTGCGGGGGGAAATCATGGCAACCGCCCCCCCCCCCAACTCCGGCCTCTGATCAATAAATATTGAGGTGGCGCATGAACGCTAGTGCGTTGAGATATGTGTGAATACGCTTTAGTATAAACTTAGGCTGATGTAAGGCTGATAGTAATGCTGAAGATGAGTAGATAGGGCCATAGGTGGCAATAAAGATGGAGCTCACTCACTCACCCAAACATATTTTGCGCTTAGGGCTCACGCGGACTCCGACTCACTAATATTTTCCTCAACCGGACTCATTCGGAGTGAGAATCGCTAAACTTTACCTTAGCGGAATTCGCTCAGACTCAAACTGACCAAAATATTACTCACTCAGACTCCCTCAGACTCGGACTCACGGCCCAATCCGAATATGAGCGAGTCTGAGTGAGTCAACTCATGAGTGAGTTTGCCGACCTATGGGGACACGAAAGGAAAGTATAAAGTTTTTTTGTTTTTTAGATTGGGCCATGCAACGTTTTTCCGTCTTCCTTCTGCGGCGCTGGAGTGCGTAGGGATGAATACTGAGATGAACGCAAAAATAATTATCAAAATTTCTGCCCAGGAGCGGAAGTTATCAGTCTTCGAACTTCAACACCCCAGCAAACGACAAGAAAAAAACATCCCCTTTCGTAGTTCACTGTGCCACTCACGTTAATACAGATGCATGCTGGAAGTCTAGCCTTATGTTGGCCGTTATGCATCGAACCTAGCATCGTTTGGCCATTAGTTTCAAGATTTCATATTTAACAACAGAAATAATTTTGTATCTGAGGAAGCGTAAAAAGTGATTTTGTAATTCTTAGAGCACAATAGTGTGGCCTACCTGGGACCATATGTGTATCACATGCGTCTTCTCTTGTCGAAACGAATCAAAACGCTTGGCCAATGCCGTCCCTCCCTCGTGATGAAACGTGACGTCTGATCACAGAAATAGTCGTTGGGTGCCGCTCTAGTCCGAAACCGATGTGGTTTCTTCGTTGAACGAAAATGACAACACCTTTGCTTTTGGCGTGGCAACTTGCGCAACGATATCGGTGCCTTTCACCGTTCCAGCAGCAGCGATGAAAACTACACGCTTAATTTGTGTCGCGGGAACCCTGTAACCAGCGTTGTGGTATAGCACCCCTTTCTGCGCGAGATTAAACGAATATTTTGCGTAGAAAAGAGCCACCAAAAGCCCCTGGTACCGCTGCTCATTTTGAAACACACGCGCCGAGTAGAGGACTACCTCGGCTGCCGATTTGTGTGAATCAGCGGGCGTCCCAGAGATCCACGACAGTAGTCTATAGCAACAAGTCTGGGTTACTGCACGTTTATTTATACTAAAAATTTATGCAATAATTTTTTTTATCTGTAAGCCGTTCGGTAACCAAAATAGGTGATCTGACGTCATTTATTGAGGTAACAACAGAGCACGACAAAGGGCGCCGCTTCAGTTGCTCAATTTCGCTGTTTCTTTGCTTACAAATTCTCTCTTTTTGCGAAGAATGGAGAATTGGTTACTGCACAAGCCTAATCATTCAATCTAGCTCAACCTGATATTTCCCTTGAAAGACCCCTTAAATAACTGTGAGTCTAAATCTAACTTTGCCCTTGTTCATCAAGCACTCCTCCCCCCTCCTTTTTTGCAGTTCAATTAACATGGAGCTCGCGGCTAGGGCTGAGAGATGGCGAAATGTATGTTTGTCGCAAACACGCATCGCGACTAGCCCTGAGAAACAGGGCATTTTTACTGCAACTCTGACGGCGCGTACCTCAAACTACGCGTTGCCTTGAATTACATTCAATGTGGATATGCCATCGATGCGTTATTCGCATTGTGTACAATTATGTAATTACTTATAAAGTTAATTACGTAATATCTGTTGAATGACTATCAATTCGCGTGGCTTCCGAGATTCCTGGACATCCGACTTACCTGACAGTTTAAAACAGACGTTCTCAAATGGGGGTCGACGGGCCGGCGGACACCAGAGGGTCCGTGAAGACATTTTTGGGGGGTCCGCAAAACCCACTTTGAAGAAAAAAACAAAAAAAACACGTTTTTTGGAGACACACTACGTCACACAACAGCGGCCCCTTCTGATTTTTGGTATGCTTCACTGCATAGAAGCACAGAGTTGTGGCAGAGCCGACTTATGTTTCTGTTTTCAATGAGATGGCTGTAAAACATTTTTTTTTTGCAGTTTTCTACGAGATATGCACGCAAGCACACGTTTTCTAATCTTGCATATTTTAGGAACAATTATAGCTAGGAACAGGTTGAATGTGACTAGAGACCCGCCAATTAACTGACAAGCTGTTGAGATGAAGTTGGTGTGGCACTTCTGTTTGATCATTCTTTGCCAGGGTGAAATTAAAGGCACGTATTTTACGCTGCATGTTGTGTTAATTTATGAACTCCCCATTCTTGTTCTCTCACAGCAAGGGGTCCCTCATCACTTCCACAGGTCCACAACGCGTTCCGGAAACATCTATGGCTGAAAATCACTGTTTTAAAAGATTTCTTTTAATCAGAAATTTTCTTTTTGCTAGAAACCCCCACATTTAAACATCGCTTAAGGCATTTTTAGAAACCCTCTTTATAATGCCACTGTATGAGTGTGCTTTGAGTTTGTACGCAAATATGCATGTTGCATCCTTCATAGGCGCACGCAGAGCGCCAGTCAGTCTAAAAAGGCACAACGATGGCGAATGAACAAATGCACCGCAATAGCCAGTAGAGCAAATATGTAGAGATTCATTTATGCAAGGGGGCACTTGTGGTGCCTCCAGCACAATGTGACATAGCTGAAACAATATATAAATCTTGTTCAATCTCCCCTAGGCGTTTTCCTCTGATTTCCAGAAGACCACTTAGCCATCCTGTGCCTCGGATTCTCTAACGTTCGAATTTGGCTAGCATTATTTATTCAATCTATTCAGCTGCTGGCTTACATATTAACGTATTTAAGAAGGTTGCGAAAATTTCGGTGTTATTGAAGACCACATTTTCCTCTTATTGTGGACGTCGATGGTTAAGCAATATATACTTCTTTATTCTAAAAAGACAGGGCGTGCAAACGCGGAGACAAGAAAGAAGTCAGGACACCACACGGCGTCTGTGGTGTCCTGACTTCTTGTGTCCGTGTTTGCACGCCCTGTCTATTTAAAATGAATACTTACCAACTAGCTCAGCTCTCTGTTATTCTATGCGTCTTTAGTCGGCTGTACATTGATGTGCATTTCGTAATTGAAAAAAACCTCAAGCAATGTTTTGAACGCTGAATTTGCGTGGAGCATGTGGCAAACCCTCTTTCCTTTCGGCATCAAGGTCGCGGGTTCGATCTCGACTGCGGCAGTAGCATTTCAATGGAGGCGAAATGCTAGGCGCCTGTATACTGTGCGACGTCAGTGCACGTTAAAGAACACCAGATAGTCGAAATTTCCGGAGAACTCTACAACGGCGTGCCTCAATTATATCGTGGTTTTCGCACGTTATTATAACCCCCGATATCATTTATTGTTATTATTTTCCTTTCTGCATTACAGGAATCACGTTCCCGTCAGGAAAACAGCAGGAACAGCTCCTTCGGGAAGTGTACGCCGAGGCCAAGGTCGAGCCGAGTAAGATGGCCTACGTCGAGGCTCACGGCACGGGCACGAAGGTGGGGGACCCCGAGGAGCTCGGGGCCATCAGCAGCGTCTTCTGCGGGCTGGGTCGGGAGAAACCACTTCTCGTGGGAGCCATCAAGAGCAACGTCGGTCACGGGGAAGCAGCTTCTGGTGTGTAGAGCTTATTTTTATGCGTCGAGATTGTGAGACTTACTGTGAGTGAAAGGCAAAGCAAGAACAGGGAGGTTCACCACAGGAAATTTTTAATTGGATACCTTTTACGTCAGAAGGGGAAATGGGGCATGAAAGAAGGAAATGAAAGAAGAATGTGTCTATGAAGGCGCCACAATGCCATTTCAACAATACTTATGTCTAACTAAAACCCGACAGCACTACCCAATGCACAGCGAAAATGTGTCGCTCATTTTAATGTTTATGAGGTAACGCAGCAACGCCTTCGTAGTGAATGGTGCTGAGGTCCACGTAGGCCAGTAGGCCAGCGCCTAAAGACACTGCTTTATGTGAGTAGGGGTGGTTGCCCAGTTGGACCAGAGCTCGTCTTTGGTGGTTAACACCAGGGTCCTCGTAGAAGACCTGCATGAGTGTTCCGCTTCTCACGCATTCGCACAGATTCCATTGTCACTCAAAGCCACCATTGGTATTTACCGCTAACTGCAAATATCAATGCAAGGTGCGCTACAGTGAGGCGTTCCGGTTCGAGGATACGCTACTTCCTCTGCCCCCCCCCCACCCGCCCCCAAATATAGAACGGCTTATAATTGAGGGTGGGATAACAGTCGTCATTATTTACGTAAAGACAAATCAACGTTCCCACGCGATTCGCAGGGCTCAGTTCCTTGGCAAAGGTCATCATGACATTGGAGACGGGAACCATCGCGGGAAACCTTCACTACAAGGACCCGAATCCTAACATTCCGTCTCTGCTGGACGGAAGCGTGCAGATTGTGGTCAGGCCAACTTCATTTCCCGGAGGTGCGGTCGGCGTCAACTCGTTTGGTTTCGGTGGGTCCAGCGTTCACGCAATCCTTGAAGGGAACCCTGGTCCTCATGTGAAGGAACTTCCGCTCGAGAAACCCGAGCTGCCGAGATTGGTTCTCGTGGCGGGCAGGACCAAGGAATCTCTTGAGGTGAGGCTGCAACACTCACGTACGTGCAACTGCCCCCGTTCATTTCGAAATGAAATCAAAACATGCGTGAAATACGAAAGACTAGGGAAAGAAGACGACGCGGGCTAGCTGGAACTTGCAACTAAAAGTGCTACATTCAAGTGACTAATGTAAGTTCGCCGGTAAGCAATGCGACGTGTGCACAAACCTGCCACAAGACGACGACATTCCTTAATCTAACAATGGTTAACGATGGCACTAAGTATTGTCACTTTTTCGTCCGTAAGGAACAGAGAGGTTCCACTGATGCGAGTTTCTTTTGTCTCGGTGTGTGAAATTCTCCAGGATTTTGCTGAAATTCCTTGTGTTTCCACGGCCTGAGATACCAGCGTTTGCGAACGCCAAAGCCTGTAACAGTTTTGATTTGCTGGGCGTAGGACATAAGATGGCATGCAGCGTAAGTGGTGTGTGACAAGTCATCGCCTTCAACGCTTGTGCAGCGCACACTGGGAGTGATGGAGGCTGAAGGATCATACCCGGATTCAGCTTATGCTCTGCTCAACCGAGTTGGACAACCAAGCGTGAAACAGTTTCCGTACAGAGGCTTCGCCGTAGTCCGCGTCGACGACTCCGGGAAGGACGTCGTAAAGTTGGCCGATCAGGCTCCGTTCGAGAAGCGGCCGCTCTGGTTCGTCTTCACCGGCATGGGCTGCCAGTGGAACGGCATGGCGAGACAGATGATGCACTTCGACGTGTTCGCAAGCTCCATCCGAAAATCGCACGATCTCGTGCTTAAGAATTTTGACCTCAACCTGATTGAGGCACTGACCGAGAGCACTGACGAGGAATGGAAGAAGAGTGCCGCCTGTGTGCTTGCCTGCATCGCGGCCGTTCAGGTAATTCGCTCTTGGATGCACAGCTGAAGCTTTCCGTTGACAATTATTGCCATTGACAATTAGTGACAATATGACACGTCCTCCAAATTAATGTTGGTGCATCATGATCTCGTTTTACTACAGCGCAGCTTAGTTTGAGCCTGAAGGAAAGAGACAACGGCAAGGAAGGAAATGACAGGCAACAGGATGAACGTTAATCCTGATGCCTGTCATTCCCTCCATTGCTAGTGTCTCTTTCCTCCAGGGTCAAACTGAGCTGCGCTATACCAAAACGAGATTATAGTGCCAATATGATATTTAGCGCCAAGGTGAGATGATTGCACTGGTGTTAGACTTTGTAGAACTACAACGGTAATCAGAGCAACTGCGAAATTCAATATCAACATCAATAGGTCTGCGTTGCGCACCACGAATGTCATTGCTGCAGTGATGATTATGTCCACTTAACTCTAATGTTCCACCGTTTAAACAAACCTAATCGACCTTAAGAGTATACGTTGTTGGGCTAGTTGGTTCATAATCTTCAAATTAGCTTGTCGATTTTCGCGCTAGCTAATTTTGAAAACCTAATCGAGGTCAGCAATCGTCGAAAGTACCAGTATCCTAAGTTCTCGCCCTTTTGTCACTGAAAAGAACTATAATCGGGTGCAGCTGTCGTAGGCAGCGGCGTTTCCACCTCAATAGCGGCTGCATAGAAGCCTGCATCAATGGGCACACACGTTAAACTGAGCTCATATAACGGACGGACGATGACCCCGCCGTCGGAGAACATGGCAGAGTACATGAGAAGTACCATTTCTTTAGTGGCGGAGGCAATCGGCCGGCGCCCATCAGACATCTGGGCGGAGTCTCTCCTGCCTTCTTAAGTTGTACCCGACTATAGCACTTCAGTCAATTTGGTACGCTGTCATCTGTAATATTTCTTTGAACAAGAATACAGGTGTGCTCCCCTTCACTCTCGGAGCCACACGAGTAGGGAACAGTCCACTTCTTACCACTAGCTAATGTCACTGTGCAAGAACTAGTCAAGGTCATTGGAGGTGTGCAGTAATGAACAATACCGAAACGAGAATTGTGTGACCCTCTCTCATATTTATACCCGAAATAGTACTTTTTGACGCGAATAGAACAGCAATAACGCCATAGCAATGAAACGAACCCTGAAATACAACACTAATCGTAAAACGAGGAAATACAGAGCCGAACTAAGCATTACATTTCTTGTAGAAAAGAACTGACTCCGACTGTCTTACGGAAAATGAATAAGCAATCTCGATTTTCATTAAGGTTGCACTTACTGTTCTGGTAGCCTACCTTACGTACCTAAAATAAGTCAGTGTTTTTATTTAGCGTGACCTTATTATACTGATCATCCGACAGGTGGCGCTGGTCGACACTCTTAGAGCCGTCAGCATACAGCCAGACGGCATTCTTGGCCACTCGGTGGGCGAGATCGGCTGCGCCTACGCTGACGGCAGCTTCACCGCGGAGCAGACGGTGCTGTGCGCTTACTGGCGAGGGCACTGCATCGACGTGGGAAACTTACCGAAGGGAGCCATGGCAGCTATGGGTCAGTGTTATCCTGCAGGAAGACTGAGTTCCTCTTGAGGGAGTCCTTGTCAAACAAGGACTGTCATATGCTGAACCACTGCGACGTCAGAAAAGACGGATTACTATAGTGTTTGCGTATAAAGAAAAGGAATGCATTTGGTAATGCTTCATTGCGATAGCAATTAAATGGACTCTCATTCTTGCCGTCACCGGCGCTGTCCCCTAATGATCTAAGCGGGGGCGGCAAGTCGGTCTCATACCGTTTCCCCGTCGGACCTGTCCTGCGATTTTTTAAAAGTGCGGAGTCATGGCCATGAAGGTTGCTTGCGATAATGGCGGTAGAGGACTTCTGATGTGGCATTCTAAGAATTGTTTACTCCCTTACCGCAGGAAGGGTGGAGACCAAAGGCACGTTGATGCGAAAAGCACGTAATCGCTTCATTTTAATTTTTGTATACATTGAGACGCTTGTTTTTTTCGAACTCGGTTGATGCCGACCGGGCCTCAAGTGGCTGCTTCTGATCTCTAGCTAGGCTGTGGGTTCTTGCGCTGCTGCCGCAATTCGAAAGCTACGTTTCATTATGCCCTTACGTCACCGCGTGGGCTTAAAACGTCATTCGACATCGATATGGCCCAACTAGTCTTGCGCCTACACCTTCTTAGAAAGTTCTAACAATTTCCCCTCACTTTCCTCGTTATCCACATCCGGCTACATACAGGAACGGCTAACCGCTCTCCCATAGAAATTTAAGTCCTTCCCATCTGTTTTAAGCATACCAATGGCATTGCGAGACGGCTTGCTGCTCTAACATACTGGAGTACATACTGTACTCTAAATTTTTCACTTTTTATTCTAAACACAGTTTTGTGTTCGCAACAATTAGCATATTTAGGAACAGTTTACCGCTCTAACGAATAGTGTTCGTCTTTTCGAAACACAGAACACACAGATTAACAAGTTAAATATGGCATGGCGCTTCTAGCCCACATTCACTAGAAAATATCACTTTAGAGGTGAGTGCTCTCTTAAGGTAGAGTACATTGTACTCTAAAGTGTCTGTTACTCTGTCTGAAGTCATAGTACTCTGATTCATACCCACATTTTTTTATACATATACTGCATCTACGCAAATTGATATCGCGCGAGATGAGGATGTCTCTGTGCGAGCTTATGTTTTTTCTTGGGATGTGACCGACCTTAGAGGTAGTGCAATACTAACTTTGAGGGTGAGAGAGCAACCAATTCAAAGCCCCTAACTACAAACCCCGAGGAAGGGGGCGTGCGTTGGCTTGCTTCATTAAAGGAATCGCGCTGTTTTATCACTATCACGTATATTTCTTGCTAAGAGCTACCGACACCGTGCGTAATATACCGTGCGTCGTTAAACTGTATAGTCTTGTATAGTGTTACATTATCAAGCTAGTTTAAGCTGAAGTAAAGACTGTCGTAAAGTTTACATACACAGCGACATATTGTGAGTCTTTGTGCAGAGGTTGTCACTGGCGTGCGCATGGGTATACACGGATGTGGATGAATTCTCACCTTTTTGGACTAAATGTACGCTCGGTTCTTTATGCAAGGGTGCCTATACGAATGGTATTTGCACCACTATATTATTCGTTGTGTTCATGAAACTTCCATTGGCCATTATACTAAAATTATCTCCCCTCCACTCCGTGTAATACCCAACGGGCCTTCAAGGTAAATGAAATAAAGAAAAGGAAATGTCATGTATGTCATCCGAGAAACTCACTTGCGATGCGTGCATGTTATTTTAAACACATTTTGTTTTATACAAAGTGCAGCGCTAAATGAAAATAACTCTATGGTATCACGACGAGAGAGTCCAGATATATTGCTAGATACAACATTCATGATATTGAACAAAGCACATGAGAAAGGACGGCTGAAATGAAAACGGCACAGGCTTCTTTAACGCATATAGATACGTAGTGCTGTTGGCTTGCCGACGAATGTTTCGCATTAAAACAATTTTTTTATCAGGGCTGACGTGGGAAGAGGCGGTAAGCAGGTGCCCCGATGGCATCGTCCCTGCTTGCCACAACGCCGAGGACTCGGTGACCGTGTCCGGTCCAGCTGAAGCCGTGGCCAAGATGGTCGCTGAGCTGAAGGCCGGCGACGTGTTCGCCCGGGAAGTGGACAGCCTGGGCGTGGCCTTCCACAGCCCTTACATTGCGAGCATCGGTCCTCCGTTGAAAAAGCGGCTAGAGGAGGTAAATGAACTTTACAAGAAAGTAGCCAAAGGATTTCAAACGCATACTTTCTATACTCGATTACAAACCAAGGAGGATAAAAGAAAAATTCTGGACTGGAAGCCGTCGAAACACATAGCCGGCAAATGTGAAGTCGAGGGTCGCCCCTGGTTTGTCTCAGAAACATGCTCCTTTCGGGTGGTGTACGCTTGGAGATGAAAAGGTTTTTCTGTGTAAATGTAGTCAGGGAGCAGGGACTTGGATTTGAAACGCTTCTTGGGGGCGGCCATATCTGCTTCGACTACGCAAGCTGGCAAAACTGACTGCTGGAGCCGCGATTGCATTAAACTTCGTCTTATAGTGTAATATTCTTCGTCTTATAGGTTGCGAGTGTTCGCTTGCGACAGCTTTGCAGTTATTAGTTCGACAGCGCTTGTTCTTCCGGTACAAACCCAAAAAAACGACCTTGTGCATGCGTTTTGCCTTGAAGCTCAGCCAACGTCAATTTCTTAAGTGCGAAGCACTTTACGGTCCCGGCCTGTCGCATGCTGTGGCATGCTGTCATCGTATGCTGCCACAGCTTGGCGTAACGTAGGCAAAACAACGAATGGCATAGCCATCTGTAGCATACTGATGTTCGAGGTGTCGGCTTTAGTAAAAAGATATTCTTCTGAATTTCCGATACTGGAGTTCATTTCGGGCAGCTTCATCCACTTTTTCGTTTCCGGATATACCAGCACGGCCAGGTATTCATTGGAACTTAATGCAATGTCCAGCAACCTTAGTCTTGTGACGAAGATAGGCCTGTCGAGAAAAAGACCGCCTCTAGAATCTGCCGCTTCACCAAGATAACTTTCTGCGTTGCACTGGCCCAGAAGTGACAGCGAACATTTCCAGAAAACTTCCTCGCCACCTTGAGACGCTGTGCCATCGTCTTCGACTGAACGTGGCATACACGAACAGTTATTTGTACCGCATAGGGTACAACACTAGTCCCTGTTGTGATAACTGTGGCAGCATAGAGACAGTGGAGCACATATTACTTGAATGCTCCGCGTACCGCGATGACAGAGAATTGTTTCAGCGACAAATGGACATGATTTGCCACGATCAGTTTAACTTGAGAAAGACTTGTTGTTGGGCTAGTTGGTTGAAATCTATGGGGTACATTTTAGCGCAAATTGGGAAAGAAAGCACGGGAAAAAAAAGTAGGAGAAAGCAGAAAGGTCGGGCGCCCGATCTTTCTCCTTCCTGCTACTTTTTTCCCGTGCTTTCTTTCACAGTTTGCGCTAAAATGTACCCCATAGATCAGTTTAACGTTACACAGGATGTTAGGCCCGGTTTTTTTAAATTAGCGACGGGTTTTACAGTCAGTGTTTAATTTCCTGTCAAAAATTGGCCCAGTCGGGAAGCTCTAAATGATTGGCCATTTCACATAACAAAACGTTAAAAAACTTAACACCCTCGTTGTAGATATTTTTATCAGGCTGACTTGCGCATTTCATATTTTTTATATTCTTTCTATTCATTATTATTTTCTTACCTCTCTTACCTAGTCTGTCAATTCCGTTCCCCATCCCTACAGAGAGTAGCATGCCAGAGGTATACAGACGCCCGCAAAAATCTGTTTTAAATGCGAATGCATTTCTTAGTCGGGCTATGTCAGGCGTCGGGCGTTGTCCGCGCGCCTCTCCGCTCTCACTCCCTCTCCCATAGCAACAGCTGCGGGCGCACGCGCTTATCCTCGCCCCTAGCAACCGGAGCAGGTGGTGCGGGCGGAGTAGCGGAGAGTGAGTGGAGAGGAGGAGCGCGCTCTGGCGTGTGAGGGCGCTCGCATCGCGGGAGCTCGACGGAGCTCTCGCGTGTGTGGAGAGAGTGTAGGAGAGGGTAGGTGCAGTGCTTCGCCGCTCCTTCTCTCGCCATTCGCTCTCTATCCTCCCTGCGCCACCGCCTCAATGCAGTGCGTTTGAAACGCGTTTGTAGCGTTTGTGCTGCCTTGGCACAGCCTGAAAACAGCGCGTTCTAAACGCGTTTGTGCTGCATTGAAGGCGGTGGCAACATACCTGAGGTGATTACGAACGCACGTAGGAAGCGTTCGTTGAAAGAGGCGCCCAAAAGGGAGACATTTGAGCGCGTCGATGTGTCCAGCTTTACGCCATTAAAATTACTATGTCGTGTACTCTCGGCGCAAGAACTGCATTCGCATTTCCTCACGATTCCCTTCGGGGAGGTGGGGGCACTTTTTCTAATGAAGAGTCTCTCTCTCCGTAGCATATTGAGCGAGCGCTCGCGCAAAAGAGAAGCCTTCTTCCTGTTTTTCGAGCGCCTTGACGATAATAAGTGAGCGCGCGCTCGCGCCAAAGAGGTGTCTTGTTCCTCTTGCTCTTCGAGCGCCTTCATAATGACAAGTGGGGAGCACTTTAGGGACCCAGGCTGTCGTATGCTGTCGTCGCTTGGCGTAACGCAGGCAAAACCGCTTATATAAATAGAAAAAAAAAAGATGAAGCAAGCGAGAAATAGAAAGAGAGAGAAAGAAAGGGAAAATAGGAAGAAAAATAGGAAGAGCAAGCTAGAGAAAGAAAAATATAAAGAGAGATGAAGAAATAAATAGAAATGAAGAGAGAAAAAAAGAAAGAAGGCTGCTCAGTTCCGCATTTCCTTGAGGCTTGGCACTCTTAGCGCGATGCTGCCTTAATTTTTTTCCTCAGCCTCCTCGCTCGTTCGTCGTCATAGCAACGGACATGCGCACGGTCAGTTTCTTCTCCTCTTCTGCCCACCCCTCTCCGTTGGCCGGCGAGAGCCGCGAGCCGGTGGGCGCGCGCGCCTCGAGAACGTCAACTCCTGTCACGTGACTCCCGCACCGGCAATACAAGGAACGTGGACAGCGTGCCGCTGCTTGCCGTGCAAGGACGCCGACGCGCGGGACACCGCCTTGGCATGATTTACGCGCTAGTTGCTTCTATCGCTTGACTAAATTAGTTGAACCGCGTTCAACCACGTCTTTTCAGGGTGATTATAGGGTGCACATTTTTGATTTGAGTCGTTTTGTGTATATGTATTGCGTGTAGTGTATTGATGTACTAATAGTAGGTTTGTGGCCTGATGCTACTCGCGTGCATGATGCAGGGGTTGCGAGCATTATCGAGCTGCCTAAAAGCAGCT
This sequence comes from Rhipicephalus sanguineus, assembly GCF_013339695.2. Lineage (NCBI taxonomy): Eukaryota > Metazoa > Arthropoda > Arachnida > Ixodida > Ixodidae > Rhipicephalus > Rhipicephalus sanguineus. The sequence goes on along the minus strand of NC_051182.1, from coordinate 117,307,163 downwards.
TCTTCTTTAACTTCTCATGATCTGTACTGTTAATGAAATCAATATCTGGCGGGCTGCGCCGATGGCTGGTGTGACTGCAATGGAGAGACACATTCTGGCCTATAGAGCACAAACTAGCACGAAGAGGCACAAACTAGACTCTTTCATATATTACCTTATATACCTTGTTGAAGAGTTAGCGTGGACATTGCTGTCGCACTAAAAGGTTTAATCTTAACGTCTTCCGTTCTCCACTTGGCGTCAAGGTTGTCCCTGACCCAAAACTCCGGACTGAGCGTTGGGTGAGCTCGTCGGTGCCACAATGTAGGTGGCACGAGCCTGACGCAATCTTTTCCTCTGCCGAGTACCATGTGAACAACCTCCTCTCAACGGTCCTCTTCAGTGAGGCCCTGGAGCACGTTCCGAGGGACGCCATTTTGGTGGAGATTGCACCACACTGCCTTCTGCTCGTGAGTGGCAACTGCAGCCCTTATCATTGTATTCTGTAGCTTCATGTGTCAAAACCATGACATAATTATGAGGCACGCCGCAGTGGAAGACTAAGAATTATTGTTGACCATATGCAGTTGTCTAACACATGCCTAAATGTGAGCCTGCGGATGTTTTGTATTTCACTCCCATAGTGCGATGTGACGGAGTCGAAAAACATGTGTGTGACATCGTCCGGTGTAAAGCAGGGATAATTTTCACGACAGCCTTTGTCCTACGGTGGACTTCACGTGAAGTGATTATAAGAAAAGAAAGTGGCGCAAAACTAGAGTAACTGGGGAATAATTGGCGAAGTTTATTCGACCTAAAGTGGTGTGACGATGATGACAATTGGGGGAAAAAAAGAGTAGTCGATGACAACTTTGATACGCCCTTGTTTCGTACACGCGGTATGGTGGTATGAGATAGGGTAGAGATGGAAGTGGCAGCTGGGCTATAGAACTAATAATTCTGGGATCACTTTGTGAGGCTTCCGCACTGCGATGAAGGTAATATAAGGTAATTATGCCGAGAACTTGTGCAGAACAGCGGTAATCGGTGATCGCTTAACCACATGAAAATTTTAAGCAAAAAAATAGACATACACGAGAATAAGGTAGACAACGAACTGACACTCAGTGAAGCGCCACTCCGTTGTCTACCTCAGTTGTTCACATGTGTTCGTCTAATTTTACGCCTAGACTTCTGTGATCATGCGAAGCCAACTAGCCGAGCAGTCAGCGTTACTCGAGATGATAAGTTCGGTGAAGCCTTCGTCCTGCGACTAATGGAAATTAAATAAGAGGAATGTGGCGACAATTTTGTCCAGCCGGTGTTGCGTCGTGCTCTTGGCTCGGACGCCAGTTGCTTGGGCCTGATGAAGAAGAATGTGGACAACCTAGCATTCTTCCTCAACACACTGGGGAAGCTGCACACCCTGGGAGTCCAGCTGGACTTGACTTCGTTGTACCCGACCGTGACGTGGCCCGTGCCTCGTGGCACGCCCAGCATTTCTCATCTTGTCAGCTGGGACCACACAGAGAAGTGGACGGTAGTCAAGTGGAGCGACTTTCCCGGCTCGTCGCAGGTGAGTGCACGGGCACTCTTCAATCTTCCGAAATATGACTTTTGGCACCGACAATAGAAACCTGCTGACGTGTTTCAGACGAAAACGCAGGTGCGAACTTTCAACTGCATTTGCTTAGTACCGTTTAGAAAAAAGACAAAAAAGCTTTATTAGGTTCACAGTGTACGGCGCAGACCAACAAAAGTTGGGCTAAACGTTTTTCAATAGACCTGACAAAGGCCCAACTTGCCTTCGGTAGTTCTGACGCATGAAGTTGCGGCATAAAATTCACACAATGGTATACAGTGTTATACAATATTGTACAATGGTATACAATAATATAAGGCAACTGCATCGAATGAAATAATGTGCCATGTAAAACGCAATGTTTGTAATTTCAAGGCATAGAGAAATCAGACAGAAAAAGCTTTCGAAACAACCAATGCACCTACAACACATGGGAGGCGCCACACCATGGGCTAGTCTGTAGCCTTGGCCAAAATATACAACTCCTGACATTTCACTCGAGAGAAAGTGACCCAAAATTCTCGAAATTTCTGTGTCCTTTCAGCTTGTGTAATAACACGTGTAAGTTGAGTGAGGTTCAAGACTTTGTTGTAACGAATAGGTTGTTTTTTCCTTTGCGCTTTAAGGCTTCACTTTTACGGAATAGAATGTCCGCCAAAGATGCGCTATATTAGATTTTTCCGTTTGGCGGTGTGCGCAGCCGTGTTTACCGCAGAATGACCTTTTTGCACTTCAACGAATGAATTGTTCTGTCCTTACACTCATTCAATTCTACAATACCTTGAATACTACCGACACAGACGGGACATGATTGTTGTGATTTCTGTTGGCGCGGTTCTGAAACTGACACCCACAATTATATGCTGAGTCCAGCTGGTACACTCGATACTTGTAGAAAGGTTTAATGAACTCCAATATTCTGGGTATTTTCGCTGTCTGCCTTTTGTGTTCCTTTACTGCGCTCGTCACCAATGCTTGGGTTTATTGGAAAAAGCGCACAAAGGGTAGGCTACAGTACTATTGGTGTAATAGATAATAATGATGAATATGCGCTTGCTGAAAATACAAGCAACAAGTATGGGTTGATGATCTCTTCATTGCTAATCTTAAGAAAGGCATCTCGCGAATCGACTTGCTCTTGAAGACCATTTGCAGTTGATCTTCCTCAACGCAGTCCCATCATGGAAGATATCTGACGAAGAAGAAGAAATATAAATGCCTCTAAAGGCACGAGTGTTCACTGCGTCACAGCAAGCATGAGGCAGTACACCACATATCTGTTTCAACATAGAAGATACCACTATTGTGATAAAGCTACTAATGAAAACTTATGCTTACGCTATCCTAATGCATGCCTAAAATCATTCCTAGATTTCTGTACAATTCTTGAGGAGCCCAAGTCAGATTGTGCCACACGGTAGTAGAGTGCTGAGGATCCGCGGGAAACAACGAATCGACCAATTAATGAAGAGGAACGAACATGTGAAGGAGGGTGGACGCGAGAGGACAAACTGTGCGAAGCCATACAGGCGTGCTGCACTCTAAGGGGGAAGAATATCGAGTATTTGGTGAGCATTTCGTCCAAGAAACAATAATCGTGATCTGGCTTGCTCGCCTTTCCTTCTGTGAAAACTCGGTACTCGTCACTTTCCTATCAAGAATGTTATGTCACGGTGATAGCGCGCACGCCGTTCGTGACCGGGAAGTGCCTGGACCCACCGTGATGACGCAAGGAAAATACGCGAGGTGGGTGACGATTATAGCTGTGTGGCAAAAATACTGCCCAAATACTCAATTTTTACAGCGAAAGCTGTTATGAGATCATTTCACCGGCCGTTGTTGGCGCCGTAGTTGTCCGCCGCCGCCGCCGCCGCCACCGGTGTCCGTAACCAGTATCGCTCGAAATAAGAAAAAAAAACGAAATAGGAAAAAAAATTCCAGGATGGAACGACGTTCGAACCTGGGCCCTCTGCGTGGGAGCCCAGTATTCAACCTCTGAGCCATGCCGGTTTTTTTTTTCTTTCTTTCATGGTATTTATTCAACACAGACATGGCACTTGAACGCAATTCAACACAAAAACTAATATGTTGATTATGCTCTTATCGCGACACAATGACTAACAGACGGCACTATCGAATTCGGAATCATCTCTATAGCGAATACATCAAGTAACGCTATAGCAACGGCCTTTTCCAATTCCAGGATGGAACGAGGTTCGAACCTGGGCCCTCTGCGTGGGAGCCCAGTATTCAACCTCTGAGCTGAGTGACCATCCTAATGAAGTGGGCTGTTGAGGAAATTATCCGCTCTGCGTTTCTCTGCAACATGCGCGTCTTCCACAGACTATGCATTCCTATGAGAAGAAGCATGTCAAATGGTACGTCATTACAACTCGCTGGCAAGAGATATCGCACGGAATGTGAATTAAGCACAAAGTCTTTTTGAAGAGTTCGTTGGAGCACATCCCAAAATAAGATTGCATCTCTGCAGCTTATAAGACAGTGTTCAATTGTTTCTGGCACATCACACAGAGGACAATCAACGGACTACACAAAAATTTCTTTTTTAAATTACATTCAGAGACTTTGCCTGTGAAGACTTGGCTTCGTTCAAGAGACATTTCTGAGCCATGCCGGTGCTTGAAACTGCTTTGCAAAAAGGTCCTATACAGGCTTCATGTCGGGAAGGAACCACATTAGCATATGCAATATAGCGTGGTAGAAGAGTAAAATAAGCACCAAGCGTCTCACAACGCGAATTCTGTAACCAGGCGTCACACAATGCAAATTGCGCAACGAGGAGGTTGTTGAATGCTTCCAACCCATTACAAAGGGATGTGCCATAATTCTTCATCGACATCAGGCACAGCATCAACAAAGTGCGCATAATGCCTTACATGCGTTGAGCAGGTACCACACCTCTCCGTAGAATGACGAAAAACGGCACAGTGCCTGCTGCCCTACTTCTCAAAAATTACAATGATTTATAGCGTAGTGGTTTCCTCGCAAGTGCCCTTCTATTGGTTGCCAAGGAAGCCCATAAGCGCATGATCCATTTCCTCGGGGTCTCAGCAAAATTACAATGATTTATAGCGTAGTGGGTTCCTCGCAAGTGCACTTCTATTGGTTGCCAAGGAAGCCCATAAGCGCATGATCCATTTCCTCGGGGTCTCAGCAAAATTACAATGATTTATAGTGTAGTGGGTTCCTCGCACGTGCACTTGTATTGGTTGCCAAGGAAGCCCATAAGCGCATGATCCATTTCCTCGAGGTCTCAGCAAAATTACAATGATTTATAGCGTAGTGGGTTCCTCGCAAGTGCCCTTCTATTGGTTGCCAAGGAAGCCCATAAGCGCATGATCCATTTCCTCGGGGTCTCAGCAAAATTACAATGATTTATAGCGTAGTGGGTTCCTCGCAAGTGCACTTGTATTGGTTGCCAAGGAAGCCCATAAGCGCATGATCCATTTCCTCGAGGTCTCAGCAAAATTACAATGATTTATAGCGTGGTGGTTTCCTCGCAAGTGCCCTTCTATTGGTTGCCAAGGAAGCCCATAAGCGCATGATCCGTTTCCTCGGGGTTTCAGTAAAGTTCTTCGCCCCCTCCCCCGTCTCTCTCCCACGTCAACGTATGTTATAGCATGACGGGAGAGGGAAATAGCGACCGGGCGTCACCCAATGCAAATGACATAACTGGTGGGCCGTTTAAAGCTTCCACCCCATTACAAAGGGCTGAGCCATAATTCTTCATCGTCATCATTCGTCGCGTCAACAAAGTGCACATAATGCCTTACAGACGTGTAGCTGGTGCGTCGCTTCCCAACTTCACAAAAATTGTGATTTATGGCGTAGTGGGTACCTTTCTAGTGTACTTGTGTTGTAGCCCCTAGAGAGCTTACAACGGGCTCTAGAAACGCCGCTCTTCCAGCTTTCGCTGTGACTGTGCTGCGATTTCAGCGCAGGCCTGGCGTTTTTTCGTAGAGTGTCGCTTTGCGCTGCTACTCCCTGGACAGGATCACTGTGGCAGCGAGAGCCAACGGGTGTATGGAATGATAGAGCCGATCGATAATGCGAGAGGAGCAAAGATCTGGCTCTCGCTCTCTCTTTCTCGTTCAAAAACAAACGCATATTTCCGCCTTAGGGCTGAAGCAGAAAGAGCCTGGTCAAAAATAAAGTTCATTTCTCTCTCTCTCTCTCTTTCTGAACGCGATTCGGTCATAATGCTCAGATGTCCGAGGAAGTCGTCGAGGTCGACCTGGAGGCCAACGAAGGCGACGCCTATCTGGCCGGTCACCAACTTGACGGCCGCGTGCTATTCCCCGCGACCGGATACATGGTGTTGGCCTGGAAGTCGCTGACCAAGCGCTCCGGCAAGCCGTTCCACCAGGTACCCGTGGTATTCGAGGACGTTACCTTCCACAGGGCCACCATCCTACCGAAAGAAGGTTAGTCACTTTACCGCTTAGCTCATGAACCGATGCATTGAACTTAAATGAGCTGTTTGGTATGTAAACGCATACTGGCATAAAACACTGTTTAACTACATCTCTATGTAACTACCTCCCCAAGTGTAGGATAGACAGCCGGCACGTTCTTGAATGACCTTACTGGTGTTCCATTTTCGTCTGTCTCCCTGTCCAATGAAGACAATGCTCTTGATAAAACGTATGATTGGGTGAGTTGGGACATAGCTGTAATGGTAAACAGCGCGCGGAGGAGAAAATACAAGAAAACGGACACATGCAGAGCTGTAACATGTCACGATGCATCGCGCTCGCTATAACATATCATGATGACAATGAAATATATATCCAGTGTCCTAAAATTCTTTATAGGCTTAAGAACATATAATAGAACCATATGAGTTTCATTACGAAATCCCCACATGATTAAACAATGGTGATTAGGATCGTTCTGGGCGTGGCTTTATTTATTATCGCAATGAAAAATATGACGTCTTGTTATTTTTGTCTTCGTTTATATGATACGGGATGTCTGGTTTTTTCAAAGGGCACCTGATTGTTTTTGTTTTCAGAAAATAACGGCTACTTTTGCAGGCCCCGTGAAATTTTTGGTGAACGTGATGCGAGCTTCGGGTGAGTTCGAGGTGTGCGAGGGCGGAGTCTTGGTGGCGAGTGGCCGCATACGCGTAGCCGAAGAAGGCGACAACTTTTCCGACCCGGAACCGCCTTTATGCCCGTCGGTCAAGTCATTGGCCATCTGCCAGCTAAACAGCGAAGACATCTACAAGGAGTTTAGGCTTCGTGGCTTCCAATACTCCGGACGCTTCCAAGGCATCGTCGAGGCGGACTTAGACAGTGAGTTGTTCCTTGTCCCAATTATCGCCGTGATGTGACTATAGCACAACCTCCCCCAAAACAAAATTAATACACGGAAACATGCAGCGCGCTAAGTTTGAATTGCAGGAGTCTACGTTGTTCAGGTCTTACGGGGTTGATTATTATTCCTTGCGTAGTTCATACATGTAGATATCGCTGCGCGTTCTTTCGCAAAGCTTTCTATTTCACCAATACCCACTATTTTTACCATTAGCATAGCAACCATAACAACGTCGGCAATTTTCACTATTTTCACTGATGCTCACTACTTGGCATGCTAGACCAGGACCAGTTAAAGCATAGCGAGTAGTCAGCCAGACTGATATCTACATCTTCTCGGTAAAGTAAACATTGCTCTCGTTCAATCATCATTGCTTTTCTACTGCAGACAAAGTCGCTAGAGATGTGGAAGAGCACGACGACCGACTAACGAAACAACAAATGACCACTATACTAAATGAATATGAAAATAGTCCTCAACGAAAGCACAGAAGTCCACTGCGTACAAGCGTTGGGATGTTGAAATTCCTAGCACATGCTGTGTATCTATTGCGGATTTGTTCCGGGAACCCATTTTTGCGAGAAAGCTCACATTACTGAACTTCTAATAGAGACCAGACAATGCGCTGCGAAGACAGCATCTTGTCATTTTCACGCGTCCAGTCACGTTGATTGCTTTGCCATAAATAACACAGCCTTCGTAACCAAAGCACGTAACCAGTACAAGACGGCCTGCAGCGACGGCATTACGAAGACTTTTGGTTTCGTCGATATGAGCTGCAATAGCATTAGCCGTGGTAGGTTAGCGCCTAAAGTACAGTTCTAAGCTCGGTAGTTCTAAGGCACAGGTTCGACTCCCGGTTTCGGCGACCGCACTTGGATGAGGGCGAAACGCGAGACAACTCTGTGCTGATTTTTAGACGCATGTTAAAGAACACTAGGTGGTCAAATTACTCCGGAGTGTTCTGGTACGTCGTGTCTGATATCCCGATTTTAGCGCATAATAAGCCCGAATTATTTAACTGAATTGACGGGCCTGTTTTCTCTTGTCGCCGTGTCAACTTTGACGATGCTTCCCCAAGTTCGCGTGTGCATACGTTCTTGCGCTTGATTTATCATACCATAGAAATTCTTACCAACTTATTCAGAATTTCTGTCGCTGTTACCCCTGCACTATAGTTCGCTAAATATTGACGCTGGTTCTATGCGAGATGATTTGTCTGGTTACCTTGCAGATAACCGTGGCAAGCTTAAGTGGGAAGACAACTGGGTGACGTTCATCGACAACATGCTTCAGTTCAGCATTCTTAACGACACACAGAGGACATTCAAGATGCCCGTCCAGATACGATCATGCCTCGTTGATCCAGCAGTCCACGCAAAATGTGTCGACAAAGCATGCGATGCTGGTGAGTACTGCTCGCGTAAGGTCTGCAAAACCAAATAGCGCGACAAATCACGTTAACAGTGTACCATATAAAATAAAAACACTAAGGCAGCTTTGCACTAGTGGTGCCAAGCCTGAAGGAAGTGCGGAGCCGGGCGGCCTGAGTAGTTTCTCTTTATATTTCTCTTCCTCTCTTGTACTCTTTCTTTCTTTTTTTCTCTTTCTCTCTGTTTTTCTCTATCACTTTTTTGTCTCTGTTTATTTCAATTTCCGTTTTCTCTATTTCTTTCCCTTTCTCGCTATTTCTATTTTTCTTTCTCTTTCTTGCCTTTCTCTCTCTCTCGTTATTTATTTCTTGCTTCGTCTTTCTTTCTATCTCTTGATGTCTCTTTCGTTGATTCTCTTCCTTTCCTCTCTTTCACTTTCTGTCTTGCTCTATGTTTTTTCTATCTCTATTTTGTGTCTGTTTCTTTCTATATCTTTCTCTCTCAATCTACTTCTTTCTCTGTCTTTCTATTCTGTCTTTCTTCCCTTTCTTTCTTTCTATTTCACTCTTTTACATTCTTTATGGCTCTCTGTGTACATACCCGTTCTCTCGCCCATCAGAGTTATTGCATTCCACGCCGGACAGATAGGTGCAAGTGTTCGGGGAGTGAAGCAGATGACGAAAAGGACGAAGCGCAAGAAAAGAATGAAGAGAGCGCGTGCTGGTTCATGATGATGATAGTTTTCTGTTGATTCTGCACGGATTAACAGACGGGTTAAACGGCTCCGCAGTTAAAAGAAATTTTAAGACGGGATAGCAGAGCTCTGTGTTCGTGTGTGTGCGCTGTGTTAAGATGGGATAGTAGAACTCTGTCAAGAGTATCTGAAGTGTAAGGCGCGACGACGACGATGGACAAAAGGGAGAATACGCGCAGAGAGAACACATTCTTTCTCCCTTTTTTCCGCTGAGGTCATTGCGACTTTAACTTCAAGTACGCTGAACCATTACGCCCAGTCTGCCATTCTTACAATGTCAAGCGCGCACAAACAACAGCAAAAGAGGAGGGGGGAGGGTCGGGGCGATGACAACGCAAGAGCTTGTGTTGTCATCACTCCCTCTCTCCTTGGCTGTGTGCGCTTGAAAGTGTTCTGCTATGCAAACAAACCCGCCCCAAAGTCGATGTTTTGAGAAGGGAGCTAAAATATGTTCCATATTTGACGTGCCAAAGCGGCCAACTTTCATCGTGTGCTGTGATGATGTTGTGCAAAGCTTAGTTGATTGTAGGTGCGACTTTTCGAATGTCTTGACTTGATACTTATTGTGAAAGTTGTAATAAGATGCATGCTTTTAGTCTGGAAGCACGTCTCAGATTTCAGAAGTGTCTTCCCAGGCCGCCTCAACGCATATTTCACGATGTGGCGTAATGTGCGAAGTGCGATGTCTAAATTCTGAAGCAAAACTGCTAGCCGGCCTAGTCGGAACGAATTCATTGTAGTACTTGCGCGAAAACACACGGGGACGAAGAAAGGAGACACACGGACTAGCGCAATCTTTTTCTAACAACTGATTTATTTTTGAAAAAAAGAAACGTTTGCTTAAAAGCCCAACGTGATCTGCGCGCTTCCGCCAGAGAGCACACACCATCCGCGCATATAACAATCACCAGACCACAATTTCGGAGATCATCGCGTCCACACACACAAACACACACACCAAAAAGAAAAAGAAACCATCAAAGGCACCTACATCGACAAAATGAAAAGAGAACGTCATTAAAGATACGCGGATAGCAGCGAAATCTCCTTATCTAATAAAGCAACAGACGGATAGCTGATGCACTTGTCTTTTAGTCTATCAATCCAAAGCGCCTCACCTATTTCCCTTGCAGTCTTGTTCCGGTGTTTGAACAGAATGCCAGTGCCTCCAGGCTGAGGTATGCACCCACATTCTTTACAGTGCATGGCCATACTAGGGCGACCTTTCAGGCTGGACAAATGCTCCCTTAGTCTAGTGTTGCAGCAACGTCCAGTCTGCCCTACGTACGCATGACCACACGTCAAAGGAATGTTATACACCGCATTAGTCGCGCATGCCACAAACTGGTTCTTGCTCGGATGTTTGATATTGCATTCTTTTTTTGTTCGTTACTTGCATTCGAACATCTTTTTTCACCTTGGCAAGCACCTTTCCTATTTTGTTATGGGCTGAAAACACCACTTTCACTCCGTAATTTTCGGCTACCTTTTTAAGTCGGTGTGACACGCCGTGCACATACGGAATAACTGAAACCTTAGAAAATGGCTAATTTTTTCTGGGATTAGCACCGCCTAAGTCATCTTCCTGTTTTAATTTCTTCATTAGCCTAGTTCATGAAGCCTGCAAAATGGTGTTTGGATACCCGGCTTCCCGCAAGCTATCAACTTGCTGTAAAAACACGGTGTTCACAGTATGAAAACATGACTTTCTTAACGCGTATATGAAACAAAACATGACAATACCATTCTTAACAATTCCCCATGTGTTTTCGTGCAAGTACTACAATGAAGTCTAAATTCTGGCCAATATAAGCACCACAGAAAGCAAAGAAAATAGATAAACAAGATGTAAATAAATTGAAACAAATAAATGTTAAAAAAGAAAACGAAGGACCAATAATGAACATCTAATGATCAGCATATGGTAATGAACAGTTGCTGATCTGGAAATGTCATCATCTTTTGGTAACCTTGCCTTGTTTAGAAGCTCTCTCAAAGATATCAGAAGAAAAGAAACACTTAGCAATGCTCGATGAAAGCGTTAGTTTATCTTTTATTCCTCTCATTCGAGCTGCGTGATTGTGATTTCGTAACGGCTCGACCAACCATATCAGCTTTCATTTGAGTGAGTAACTTCATCGCGAGTTTTGTTCTCAAATATCACTGCGATTCGTACTTTCACAGGTGTGCCGATAGTCTACGACGAATACTTGAAGACGTGTCGAGCCGGAGGAGTCGTCATTCGCGGCGTCAAGACCACCGTCGCACCGCGACGCTCGGCGCAGCTCACGCCGCAGCTGGAGGAGTACAAGTTCGTGCCATACGTCGACGACGAGTCGACAAGACGGGCCCGGGAATGCACCGTGCGCGAGTACGTCGACGTGTGCACCGTTGTCACCAGGCGCATCCTGGAGGAGGCCCTTGGCAATGACAACGAAGAAGCTCCTTTCAGCGTCACAAATGGCTACCCCCAGTTGCCCGTGGACATCGTAAAGAGGTACACGGACGATCCTTCCGAAAACTACGTACTTCTGCGCATCCTCTTATCTATTCAGAGTGCGATCGGTGCATCGACTTCGTCTCTAGATTCGGCTGTAAAGTCAGCGCTGGCACAGTTTGGAAAAGACTTGAAGAAAGACCTGCTACACATGGCCCTCTATCGAGAAGATCCTTTGAGGCACCTTCTGGACGTCGTGGTAGAAAACACCAGCTCTAAACGATTTCGAGTTCTGGAGATCACAGCTGGCCAATCCGAGTGTCTGATGGCACCTTGGGTCGTAAATTTGCTGACCCTTTCTAGCACGGAGCTGAAGTTGGAATACACCGTGGCCCATTCGTGTCCGGGCGAGTTTCCTTCTACGGATCTACCGGAAGGCGCCAAGATGATCACGTGGGACCCGACGTCTTTGTCCTCCAAGAACGGGCTGCCGGAGTCTGACCTCATCGTTGTCCGCGATTCCAGTGGACCTCCGAATGACCTGAGGGCTCTCGCAGAACAGTTGTCGGCGGATTGCAAGAAAGGCGCGTTCATGCTACTGTCCCAGCGTTCAGTACTGACACCGGCTGAGTCGTTCTTGTCAACTGTAGGCAACACTGATTTCTCGCATTGTCCAAAGCACACGGGGCTGGCCTCGGTGCTTGAAGCTCACGGCTTTTGCAGGGTGGCACTCAAGTCCAACACGTTTTCGACATTGCTACTGCTACGTAAGGCAACGGGCGTACTCAAAGCAACGGGGCATGAAGTCGTCAGGGTGAGCAACGCTAACTTTGGTTGGGTCGATACGCTGAAGACCAAAGCTGTGGAGTTCGACGGAGAGCCGCCGGGACATAACCTGTGGCTGCTTGCCGAGGATGTCGGCAACATTGGCATAGTGGGCCTGGTGAATTGTCTCAGATCGGAGACAGGTGGAAGTCACATCAGGTAAGCCCGAGTTTGCATGGACGATGTCATATATCTATGCCAAAAGTGCGAAACTGCGATAGAAGAATGGAAGAACAAACATGAAGGGAGAAGGCAGAAAGGGTAAACGAAAAGCGACTAATCTGATATGCTGCTTTGGGGAGATGGCGAATGCAACAGGAAGATGACAGAGACAGAGGGGGGAGGGGGAATGAATGTATTGCGTGTTTTGCACGAGCATAGGTGCGATACTTTTTCGAAGACGTTCGCGCAAGCGAGTGACTCTCAAGAAGCACGAAGTGCATCTTCAAAAGTGCTACTTTAAAAGTGAAAGGTGCCTTATCGCCTTGTGGGATGACGAGTGGTAATAGAGAGCTTGAGAATTGGGGCCCCCGAGGAGCTTTGGGACCCAAGCAGTTTGTGAGTCGCCAGGGCGCATGCGCCGAACCCAGCCACTCTAGGCTCTTGCGCTTGGGTTGACCCAAGGCCCAGAAATCGAAAACTAGCGTGGGTCTCTAGCCGCCTTGGGTTGCCAATGAGACGATGAAGACGCAGCGCGTGCCACAACGCAGTATGGCCCATGTCTCGCATGATTTTAACTTCGCCACGTGTGGCGCCCCGTGCGTTTGACCCAACGCAGCTTGCGTTTGACGCAATTGTCAAACTCTGCTGCTCCTCCGAACGCAAGAGCAGCCTACCCAACGCAGATTGGGGACCCGGCGTCTTGGATTCCCAATTCTGAAACTCTCTAATATTGCCATTTCAGGCCTAGAAGTTCATTTTTATGCTATTATATCCGAATCATTCCCGACACGCGCAATATTAGTGACAGCAAACATTGCGATAACGAAAGCTACTTCTAATGGCATGAACTTACTTAAAACGTTAATTTGATTTTGAACAAAAAATAATAGTGCACTCTAAGTGGGAAAACGAAAGAAAACTTGTCTTTTCTTTTTACAGATGCATATTTGACGCGAGCCTAAAAGGAACCAGCAAGGTAGCTGATTTCGCGCCAAACAACCCGCAGTACAAGGACGTGCTGCAGAGAGATTTGGTAATGAACGTGTACTGCGACGGACGATGGGGTTCCTACAGGCACGTCACCACGTCGTCTTGTGAGTGCGAAGCCCTTCGTAAGGAATGTTGCACTTTTGCTCCAAGTTCGAAGTATTAATATTGAATGGCGCAGGATATCTTATATCTCGTAAACAAAACAGGCAAGCGGAGAGGCCGGCAATTATACCACGATATATTCGTGACATATAGCTTTTGACAATTACTGATTAGCCGATAATCAATCTCTATTTTGCCACAGTGGTTTGACTTCAATTAAAAAGTGCGGAATTAAAACAAAATCAGCTACTGCTGTCAACACTGTGTTCACGACAAGGCGGTCGCGACGCGACAGGCCATAAAAAAATACCCAAACGCCACAGGTTTCACGAAGTTTTACGAGTTCACATGTTTTCACGAACGCAACAAGTTTCGCTGTTGAAGAATACTAATATCATGTAGTGAAATTGAAAAGGTGGGTTAGCGTGAACCCGGAACGTTCGGAGAGAGCCGGCTCGCTTTTCTTTGTTAGACAGAACCTTGATGATAATCAACAGACAATCACGATAAGGAAAGTGTAGGCGACGTTATTTGTGTTAATGATGATATAAATGCGCAGAAATTAAAGTGAACGAAAATGCAACTTGCCGCCGGCAGGGACCGAACTTGCAAACCTTCGAATAACGCGTCCAGTGCCCTACCAATTGAGCTACAGGCGGCGGTCGTCCTCCCGTCCACTGCCCCGCCACGGTGGTCTAGTGGTTATGGCGCTCGGCTGCTGCCCCGAAGATCGCGGGATCGAATCCCGGCCGCGGTGGCTGCATTTTCATTGGAGGCGAGAATGTTTGAGGCCCGTGTACTTAGATCTAGGAGCGCGTTAAATATCACCAAGTGGTCGAAATTTCCGGAACCATTCACTACGGCGTCTCTCCTAATCATATCGTGATTTTGGGAGGTTAAACCCCAGATATTATTATTATTTCCCGTCCACTTTCTGGGGCACATCTGTGCGTTTAAAACTGGGAGTGTTACTGAGCGCCGCTCGTAGCCACTGTGGTGAGTGTTGAACACTCATTTTTTGCCTACTGGTGTCATTCATTAAACAGTTAAAGCATGCCGTCTTGGGAGACGTGTCGCTGAGTGCCGATGCGCGACGCAGGCGGAGCGCCGAAGAAGACAACGGAGTGCGCGTACCTCGACGTCGAAACACGCGGCGACCTCTCCAGTCTACAGTGGTGCGAGTCTCCCCTGTCTTACGCTTCTCCGTCCAGTCTCACCAACAAGGTCATATGCAGCGTGTACTACGCACCCCTTAACTTCAGGGACGTCATGCTCGCCTCCGGAAAGCTTCCACCCGACGTGCTGCCTGGTGAGTTTCGCTGGTCAAAGTCTAGCACACGTTTATCACCCCGTGATGTTGAAATATCTGACTGGCAGGCTTTAGGAAAATCGAGCAGTTATTTCACTCTGCGATAATAGATGACCAGCAAAGCTCTTTAGCAAACTACACAGAGGTAACAATGAATCTAGAACCATATCCGATCACACGGTGCGACTGAATCTAAGATATCTGTCCAGAAAGTCCCTTTTGAATTTAGCTTATCCACTCGAGCACCATGCGTAATTCTGAGGCGATATGCTTCGTCTAGTCTGGCTCACCGCGTCCGCTTGGTGTTTCGTGCAGGAGCTTAATTGGTGTCTGCCCCCCATGTAGTCCAATTTCCCGTGTCTTCTTCATTTTTAGCGGACTACAGGCGAGTGGGGGGGGGGGGGTGCCCAATTTTTGTGGCAGATAGCTGCGCTGGTTTTTTTTTGCAGAAACATAGACACAGCCTATGTGTCTAGACAGCTACACAGCTTCGTTCTGAAGACAGAGAGAGAGAGAGAAAGACAAAGATTATTTTTACTTAAAACAAGGAAGGCTTAGTGGCGGCACGCGTGGTGGGCAGCTCCAAATGAGGATTCTCACTAATACTATGCTATTCCCCCCCCCCCCCCCGAATAAAACGAAAGACGTATTGCGGCACAGTTCATAAAATGACACCAGCCTGCCACCCACGAACGCATGGTTTGACAGAGCGATTTCATCGCACACTGAGCGATATGTTATCGATGTTTGTCGGACCAAACGACGATAATACGGGTATACTTCTAGCACAGTGCGACTGCGCAGCAAAAAGAGGCACGGACAACGAAGAAGACACACCCAGCGCAAACTTTCAACTAACTTTACTGCGCCACTGAATCTATATACTGACGGAGTATACATTACACATCTATTGCACCCCGTTGCAGGACACAGCTGATTCGCAGCGTCACTGAGGCTCATGCGATTGCAAAATTGGGTGGCAAGTGCGTTAGTTCACCTACACTGGCTCTCACCGATAAAGAACTTGTCTTCTTGGCGGCGGTATCTTATAACTCTTAACTGCTGAATAATGTGCATTCTATATTGCGTCAATATATAACCATGTATACAAGCATGCCTTATGTCGGTAGAAGCATTAAGCCTAGCCGCGTGCTTATTTTCTTCCTCCGACACATAGATATCGCTGTCAGGTCTTCCCATTGGAGGCGTAGCTACGACATTTTACTCGAGCGGCAGCAAACTAAGTACTATTCCGAGTTGAATTCCTTTTCGATTCCTCTGAACGGTGAATCAGTCAAAATATGCTGGTTAATTTATATCAGGTTAAGTGTCGCAGACGCGACAAGGCTGTGCTGCGCGTTAGATGCCGAATAGCTCAAGGAGTAGAAATACGAACTAGTCCCAAGCATACTAAAGAGGCCATTCTTTAGAACTCTGAGCCTATATTTCAGCGACGTACAATTGGATCCCCTCCTACAGATATATGCGAAAACAAAACTTTTGAAGGTGACGTCAGTACTTCCAGGATAACGCAAGCGTTTTCAGTACCGCCCTATCCTGTCATCAGATCGATGGCAGCGCGAAACAGCGTCTTTGGATGTCAGTTTCAGTAAGCACATAGACGTGTTTGCTGTTCTCCTATGTATGTCGTCAGCAAAAGAGCTGGGTTAACTGAAGCAGTCTGGTTGTGCTTACGAGTCGAGTTTCCTTGTGAAGATGCACGAACATGACTAAACCTTTACCGCATCCGCGTAATCTCCGCTTGCCACGGCACTTCACACTAACGCTAAAGAGCACACTAAGCTGGTTTCGGATAGTCGCTGCCATTAGACAGGAAACTGTAAGCCGATTAGCTGGCGCTAAATCTGATAGCCTCCTCTCATCAACGTGTCAACGTCCAGCTTGTTCAAAGAAAAGTGTTCGCGAGTCTTTCGCTTTGACTGCGCACGTTCCTGTTGTCTCATCGTCAGTCTCGTCACAATGGTAAACCTGAAAGATATTGTTCAAAGTATTAATAGTTTATTACTATTGTTAGTGCCAAGCACCGTTCCTTTAAGGTAACTTGAAGCGCAGTGTATTGAATCGGAGTATTTCACTACGTTCCCAGATGCGAAATATGTGTCCGGGACATAGTAAAAGACTGATTTGGCTTAAGTGAACTGCTACTCACACGATTCCTTCCGATTTTGCCTAAGACAACTCGAACACGAAAGTCGTCTTCTTGTTTTCCTTCTTTTTTTTTCAGTCGATTGTATTGGTGACCCGCAGTGGTAGCTTTGCATTTTATGTGCTAGGCTACCCCGGTGGGTCACAAACCGAAATACTACAATGAAGACAGTTGATTATAGAAAGAGGTAATTAGGTGCCCGCGAATCATTGCCCACGTCCTTAACATAGCCAATGCTTTTGTGGACAGACATACACCAAACATTAGGTCTTGGATATCGCGTTTGTTTTCCTCCAAATAAGCTCGTGTTCTTCCTTTGTCGGTGTGTCGACGCACACAATTGAGATCGTCAGGATTTCATGCATAACCACCTTCCACTGCTGCAGGAATTGTTCTAGCCACTACTTGTCTGATTTTTGTGTTATTTCACCTATTTGTGTTGAGAAACTTATTCAGTGTCCCAACACCAGCCTCTGTAGGCCATACGGCTGGCTCGCGCACCCCTTTCGTTTCATATTTGGAATGTTTGAACTAGTTCGCGTGCAACTTGCTGCCGGCTGTAGTATTTGCGAAACGCTGCACGCACTCGAACCTGTCTACAAGAATCCCCCTTGAGACGCAGGCAACGTGGAGACGTTCAAGGGTCTCCTGGGCTTGGAGTTCTCGGGCCGAGACCCCCAGGGTCGGCGGGTAATGGGCTTGGCGCCTGGTATGGGCATGGCCACGGCCGTGGTGACAAACCCGGACTCGCTGTGGGAGGTGCCGGAGTCCTGGAGTCTCGAGGAGGCCTCGACTGTGCCTGTGGTCTACGCGACAGTCTACTACGCGCTCATCGTCAAGGGTGACATGCGACCGGGCGACTCTCTGTTGGTACACTCGGGCAGCGGAGGCGTTGGACAGGCTGCCATTTCGGTCGCGTTGTCCATGGGATGCACCGTCTTCACTACAGTGGGTTAGTACCCGTCGAAAGTGACGAAAATGATATCTCAAGCATATTTCAGAGCTCTTGGAACTTTGCTTCGTATCTCCGAGGCAACGGTTGCACGTTGAGTTTGTCAATATGTCTTAATAAATGCCATTGGCGTAGCCCATCCAAGAGGGGATGAAGAGGTACTCAAGAAAGATGTGTGTGTATGCTTCTGTGCCGCTCTTCGTGTCGTCTAGGATACGCCACGGTGATGGCATTTAATATGACAGAAAGTATCCTGTTACGAACCAGCTCGCTACTTTCCTCATGAAACACGTGTGAGTAGCCTAGTGGCTAAGACCTTTGCATTTGGAGTGTGGGGGTCCGGGTACTTTCCAGGGTTTCCAGGTTTGGCTACTTTGCGTCGATTTAGCAACCCTTTTAGGCCAAGAGAAAAACGTCTTGGCTGGTTGTGGCTAGTTGTTTATATATTGGTGTTTTGTTGTGGCGTACAGGGAATCATAAAATCTGAGCTCTCATCACCAGTGCTGAAGCAGCTGTCTCTTATTTATTTGCACAAGAAGTACGTACGGTGATTATGGGCAGTGAGCGTCACAGCCAAAGCTATTATGTTCAGTTTTAAGACAAGCCACCCAACGACATCGACGGCAGCAGAACTTGCCGCTCTTCGCGCTGCATTTTGTGTAGTCAACTACGAACAGCCTCAACGATGGCCAATCTTCAGCGATTCGAAGGAAGCCCTGCAGTTTTTGTTATAAGCCCTGCGGCACGGACCATACAATCAGTTGGTCTTCGAGGTTAGGTATCTCCTCCATCCTTCGTTCGAGAAAGGGCACCACGTGACATTCAGTGGCTGTCAAGTCACTGCGGCGTCATAGGCAATGAACACACCGACAATGCTGATTGATCAGCTCTTCAAGACGACAGGCTCGAGACAATACCCTATCAAGGACCGATGCTGCTAGCCAACTTTGAGTGGCCGCACGAGAAATAACTTTCTCCATTTGGAATACAACAAGAAGACTGCAAAACCACCACCACTGCCCGACCACTGTACGTCTTCAGACACCTACTTTATTACGCCGAAATGATGCCACTCTGTTTTGCCGTTTAAGGCTAAGAGTGGCTTTCACGAAGTGATTCTCCTTTCGAATCGAAATGACTGACGACCTTTTCTGTGACAACTGTGGTAGAGAGGAGACACTACAGTACATCTGCGACTGTCCTCGCTACAATGTCAGGAGAAGATCGCTCACAGTCGCTCTTGCACGCATAGCTTCCGGACAGATGACGGCAGAAACAGTTCTGGAACGTCGCCCTGAGAGGTCATCGCGAGTGAAGGCGACTAAGGCAGTGCTCAACATCTTGAAGACATCAGACTTGCACCAGCGGTTATAGACTAACGGTGTTATCAGGACAGTGAGATGTCTGTGACTTTGTGCGTGCGTGCTCTCCCTTTCTCTCTCTCTATTTTATAAGCTCCCCCATCCCTTCCCCCAGTGTAGGGTAGTATACTGGTGCTTCTAGACTGGTTAAGATCACTGCCTTTCCTTTATCTCCTGTTCCTTCCTTCCTTTAGCCTCTATTTGGACCAAATGACTAACATCTGATGACGTCGAGGCCGCTGAAGTTCGAGCATGCGGTATCAGAACATGGCGCCCTTGACATGTTACCAGCTCACAAAATTGAATTTGGCTCGTGCATTACACAAAAAAGGCAAAAATTCTTTTGTATACGTGGCTGGTACTCGGGGAAACCACGTATTTCTCACGACATATTGCTCACCATATAAGCGCACCACATATTGCTGAACTCCCATTTGCACCATAATTTAGAGTGAATAAGACAATGAAAAGCGGACCGCATTCAAGGCGGTGCGCTACTCATCAACATTATAAATGGCATGTCAGATGAATGGCTTGTGCCTTTTCTTAGTACTTTGTGTACAGGCTGCTACTCATGAGTATTTAACTGCTTGCAATTGGTCACCGCGCAAGAAATTATTGCGAAATAACTACTTATGCTTCAATCAGCAACTGCGAATTTGAGCACACTCTTTATCTCACCGCAGTGCTCTTTCAAGCATTCTCAGTATGCAATGCTCTCTATTCCAGGCTCCCGGGAGAAGCGAGAGTACCTTCTGCGGCGCTTCCCGCAGTTGGAGGAGAAGAATATCGCGAACTCTCGTGACTTGTCCTTTGAGGATCACGTGATGCGTCAAACCAAAGGCATAGGTGAGTGGTGGGAGTTGCACGATGAAAGCATGGGAAAGGAAAGGTGCCATGGAAGTGGGATAGAGCTGCGCCCTTCTTAGGCGAGACTGGGACATTATCGTGCTGCAGAAGTAAAGACATACGACATGTTTTTTTTTCAGGTACTCCTTTTGCAATATTGTCGCGTTATTCCACAGTGCATGTACCCTGTTCACCTGGTTCTGTTAGTGATATCGCAATCTGAGATTTTGTACAAGAACTGTTATGGTAATATTGTTGCTTTTTGTTTTTCTTGCTTGTATGTCATAAACTGTCATAAATGCCATTGTATGTAATAAACTCGTAAACTGTCTATTTGTTTGTTCTTTTGAATATGTATACCACTCCTGCAGCAGCCCTGCATATGGCTGCGGTATCTGAAAATAAATAAGTAAATGAAACAACGGTACATTTGTACGTACTAGGTATTCTTTCTTAAATTGGACGGTTTTGTTTAGACGTCAATGGCGATAAAAACTACGTTGTTTGCATATTGAGTACCGGTGTTACTATGTCCTTGTTGATGCCACCTTTGCGCCGTGTTCCCCATATGCTGTGTCTATGCGTATGTTAACTACTTCAGGTGACACAAGAATTAAATCAATATCTTTGGCGTTAGTCGTCGGGATGGAGATGTGCCAGTAGGCGTCAACGTTGGTGCAACCACGTAAAACGGTATTATAGCTGCCCAGCTCCAATAAACATTGTTCAAACTCTCATACATCAATGTAGAATAAACAATCAGCTACCCCTGTGAAGACAGGATGACTTTCGTATTATACCGATTCCTATGACGGATTGTTTAGTACAGTACGTACACGTGATACCGCAGCAGGTATTTACATTCATATAACCATATAAAACGTTCACTTCCGCAACTGAGACATAGTTTCACTTATTACGACCACATATGTAATTTTATTAAGTCTCTCCGCCCTACTCTTGGCCCAACAGGTGTGGACCTCGTGCTCAACTCACTCGCCGGGGAGAAGCTACAGGCCAGCGTGCGATGCCTGGGGACATACGGCCGGTTCCTGGAGATCGGCAAGTTCGACATGTCCAAGGACTCACCGCTCGGAATGTCAGTGTTCCTCAAGAGCGCTGTCGTGTACGGCATACTACTAGAGTCGCTGTACGGCGACAGCCCGCTCGCAGCGGAGGACAGGCGTCGCGTCTGGCAACTGGTGCGCGACGGCGTCGCTTCGGGTGTGGTACGACCACTGGACGCCATTCGTTTCTCGAGGGACCGGGCTGAGGAAGCATTCCGCTTTATGGCTTCCGGGAAGCACGTCGGAAAAGTCGTGCTCGAGGTGAGGCAGCTTTATGTACATTAGAACGCCGCAATAACGAAATTTCCTGTATAACGAAGGATATTCTCGATATGGGAAGTCCGCCACGGTGGATCAGTCGTTACGGTGCTCGGTTGCTGACCCGAAGTACGGGGGTTCGATCGCGGCCACAGCGTTTGCCTTTTGGTGGAGGCAAAATGGCAGAGGCCCGTGTACTGTGCGATGTCAGTGCACGTTAAAGAACACCAGATGGTTGAAATTTCCGGAGCCCTCTACTACGGCAGCCCTCATAATCATATCTTGGTTTTGGGACGGAAACCCCCACATAATATTATTAATATTAATCGATAAGGGAAGGGCTCCTAATATTTCAAAGCGAAGCTGTCTATGGTTCACTGATTTTTCCGTGGATGCCGAAAACACACGGCACGAAAGCTAACTCACACAATGGAACTATCTACGCATCTGCGCACATAATAGAACAATGGCGCATGACCTATGTAGCGTAGAACATTGAAGTTTACATCGCAGTTGTACACATAAGAACAATGGGAACTGCAACGCCATGGTGCCCAGACGAACTGCATATACCTGCATTGCATTACGCGCGACGTTTGCAATCGACTCTTGCTTGACAATCAGGTGTCCTCGCTATCGTGCATTCGCTCGGACCATTTAGCTTGGCAAAGCGTTCCTCATGATTCACGAGTACCATCCGAGTCTCGGCGATCCAGCTGGGGTTCGTGTGTGCGGTTGCGTAAGGGCACCTTGGTGCGGTAGCTCACCTACCTTCTGCGCCGCGAACGGTTACGTGTAGCCTCTTGTTCGAAGGTCGGCCTGAGCTGAACGCCGTGGCAGAGCAACCGGTTGCGCCTCGACTGCGCCTCATGCCCATCCGTCGCCTTACTCACAGTCGCGGTCAGTATGGCATGAAGCTAAAAAATACAATCCCAAAATTAAAAAAAAACGTACAGTTTAAACAAGCAGTCAAGTTCCATATGACTCGCATCGGGCTCGCTCATCATTTCTTTGATTCGTTACGTGGTTGTTGGCTTTGGAGTTTTACCTTGATTCAGTTTGTATGAAAGCCTCGCTTTCAACCAACTTTCTTTCAGAAAGGGGCCTCGATTTTTTAAAGACGATAGTCTCTCTTGGGGAACTTAGACGCAGAAATTTTGGTCTGTCTGTCTGTCTGTCTATCTGTTTGTCATTATGTCACCCGATTCAACAACCCGGCCACAGTTTAACCACTTTCTGAACGCCCAGCCATCTTGCACTGGTATCGCCGTTCATACTTGTGAACATTGTCGATTAAAAAGCAAATGTTAGGCATATCTGACGCGAAAACATCAATACGTAAGTATTAGACGGTGTGTTCCTTTACAACAAAATACATAGATACGTATCTCTAAAGACCCTAGTGTTTCATGCGCTGCGCTCAAAATGCTAGTGTTTTTTGGGCTGCGCTGCAAATGCGACGCTAGGAGCCATGTGCTGCGCTTCAACATGGAGGAGGAGGACTCATGTAGTACGGCCGGCAGAAGACTATCGGCTTTCGACGACATTTGTAGCGAAGCACGCAGATACGTGGCCAATTTTTTTTATGTACTCCTCGTTCCTTTCCACAGCGCTCGACCAGAAAGAAGGAGGAGGATAGGCTTGCGCGCAGAGGAGGATAACGTGTAGTCTGAGTCACCGAAAGGGAAAGAATAACAATACCATTCTTAATTTTCGGTCAATTGTACCTTATTTTTTCTTTTAACGGCTCACGCTACAGTTAGCCTTGTGAACTTTTGAGGGTGACAAAAAGTGAACCACGAGTGCCTACAAACACTGGCGAGGAAAGCAGCTGCTACCTTGAAGCCTGCCTAAACGTGGGCTTCAGTGGCATTCATTGTTCCACAACTTGTCATAAATGTGCAGCTGACCATCATGTCCGATCGGCGTAATCGCTCGCAAACCAGGCTGATTTATTCTATGTACCGTAAAAAATATGCCGGCCACCCTAATACTCAACGTAGGTGTCACGTGGTGGCACTCGCATGTCGGGGTTCGTCTGCCCTTCCCTTCGGCAGGGGCGTAGCCAGAAATGTTTTTCGGGGGGGGGAGGGGGTTCAACCATACCTTATGTATGTTCGTGCGTGCGTTTGTATGTGCGCATGTATATATACGCAAACAAAACTGAAAAAATTCGGGGGGGGGGTTTGAACCCCCCAATCACCCCCCCTGGCTACGCCCCTGCCCTTCGGCTAGCTTTGTCTTTCGCGCGCTCTCGAAGTGAATCTCAGAGGCTATGTAGAAAGAAGCGTGCGGTTCAAGTGTGCTCCGCTAGGTGCCGCAGCCATCCCAGCTACTTGCAGTCTTTCAATGAACTCCATGAATAAACTTTCGTTGTTATGGTGGCAGTTAATTGATCTTTAATTCTTTATCTTAGGCAAACTTACGCACTCATATCATATCCATCCGATAGAACTCTCCGCTTGAAGCAGAAATATCGACTTGTATTTTAAGCGTGTAGCACTTTAGGGGCCCGGCTTGTCGTCCATCTGTAGGTCAATTCGCGGAAGGTTAATAGGCGTCGGACTCTAGAGTTTTGCGAGATGCGTGGGGCCACCTGTCAAAGTGAGGAGGCAGTAAATCAGTAGTGCAAAGTCCGACTCTCTTGCAAAATTTGCTGTGGAACCAAGTGCAACAAGCTAGTGCGAAACTACAATTTAACTCAATGTTGTGTGTGTTTTGCGCATATATGCCTCGGAAATACTGCTATGGATTACTATCTGCTAGTCGGACGCGCCCCCAACCCTCCAAAAAGTGCTTGTTAAACAGTGGTGCCAGCCCTAGGGATTTGGCGTCTTTTTATTATAATGAATCTACGGATTTTCGTAAGGCTCAGGAAATATTGCATTAAGCGGTCTAATGACAGGCGTTACTAAGTAATCACTGTTTTTCAACTAGAAAGGCTAAAAAAGGCAAGTTATTGCTATTTGCTGTTTTTCATTTAAGAGAGATTTGGCGTTCTGCTGGGCCTTGTGAAGGAGATAGCAGTCCTGTAACGAGATATTAATATGTGCTGAATACTGGTGGGGGGATGAAAATTTGTTGTCGTAAGGCGCTTAGCATGTACGTGCGTATTATCGTGAGCGTGATTGTTGCTCTGTAAAAAAAAAGAGAAATTTTGCCTTATAGTGCACATGAACACGTGCCAACTTCACGCTCGCCGCGTGCCTTCACTTTGCAATGTCTTCTTGTCTAATAACTTTTGGACCAGGAGACTTTGACAGAAAGAGAGCGAAAGTAATACTGACGATTGGGCGAGTTGGTACGGATTTATTATTACGATAATGGCGTGACGAAAAGCGACATAAAGACAGTTCATGCGCTTTCAGTATTTCCGTTGCGCCGTTTTCATAAAAACGAGGATAGTGGCAAAAGTATTTGGCCATATGGGAAGCTGATCGAAAAGAAAGTACATAGGATGGCTATCAGCCAATAATAAAAGGGCCCTCTATACTACTTCAGGTCATGCAGCGCTGAATACATATGTGGTAAATTAGAAATTGACTTCCAGCTCCCAAGTTGCAAGTACTAGAAAGGGGCTACAGACTTGCGATTCACCCGCACGATCACATTCATACCTTCACTGAGTGGGCAAAGTGAACTTCACAAATTTGTCTGTCCCTGTACCAAATGCAGCCATGTACAAGCCCTTTAAGTGTAATTACTCCATAGAAATGCAGACAAAAGAGCTTCAGTGGCTGTTAATACGATGCTTTTTACTTCTAATGAGACTCAAATCAATTGGGCCACCATGCTAACTATCTTTATACCTTGGTAAAGGTGAATTAAACTAAATACCGATATTCAAAAGCAAACCTAGGGATTTTTTTTGCAATCTAGAGTATTTTGGGGGGTCACTCTAGGGATAAAACGTCGGTATCACTGTTGTTAAATCACTCATCAGAAAGATGGCGACAGCAGGCGCGACAGCTCCACACACTACGAATAGACACTACTGTTACGTTGTGAATTGGAAAGGACGCGTAAAGGACTGAATAACAACGTTCAGTTTTACCAATTTCCATAGCTGTCGTATGAAACAGAAAGGCGAGAGCGCTGAATACGGCCGTTGAACTTGTTGGGTAAGTGAATTACTTGCATTCTCCAGAGCAACTCGCATGATGAAGTGTGATAGTGTGGCTCTGCTCTTATTGTTTTGCATAACCCTGACGGGGAACCGTGGCACACTTGACTATGAAGCTAGTAGAGCCTCTGACCGCGGGGTGCGCCGTGTAACACGGAGTGAGCAGCTAGGGGTAGATTAGCGACACGCGCGACAAACACAACGCACACCGCAACCTCCTATAGTATGAATCGATCGTCACCACACAGCATCACGCACGCATGTTTTGAAGGCTCGATGTTCCTGTTTTAACTAGCAAATGCTAACACGTGCGTTGTCACACAAGTAAAGCGCAAAATGTTGGCCGTGACCAACTTAAGGTTTGTTTTGCCTTCGGTTGTACCCCACGAAAACGGACACGGATGTATCCCCATTTGCAGTAATACAACCGTGAACAGAACATTCGGGGATGCTTAATAAAACAGTCCAACGGACAGGAGGCGAGAGCTCAAGAGAGAATGCAACTTGCTGAAAAGGCGAAAACCACCGGGGTCATTCGTACCTGATAAAGCGAGCTTTGTACCACTGCTTTCAATACACATAGTTAACTAAATTGATCGTGTATGTGCTTTATCGCTATGACATTATGTATATACCCAAATTAGCGCCTTTAGGCGCTAAAAAACGGACCTCGGAGGGCCTACTCGCTCGCACGTGCGAGTTGTAGCGTACCGAAATAACGGAAACTTCTCTTTCGTTACACGCGCAGTTCGCTTTCATGAGCTTCCTACTTTTGTGAAGCGTGGATTGGCGGAAGAAGCTTCCAAGGTCCTTAACTTTCGGGATACCATGGCTTGACAGAAATGAAGGAGGGGCGGTCTGTTGTGGCTTATGCACATTGGCTGCGGACGGCTCTCTTTGCACTAGCCAGTTAGCGCCAGGGCTACGATGAGGGCGCTGGTGGCGGCTTTTCGCAGCGCCACCTGGGCGGTCTGGTGTCTATTGGTGGCCTGATCACGCTCAAAATGAAGTGGTCAATACAGGCCTAAAACATGGCTTGCGATGCTCCAAATCGGGTTAAAATGAACGAAAAAGGTCTAAAGTAATAGAATTAACAGAAATAACCGAGAAGTAATGAATATAATTAAGTTAAGATAGCTAAAACGCTTCGGAAAAATGAGGCTGACACCCGCGCCGCGCCATAGAGGGCACCACCGCCCACGGAGCCCGCAATTTCTCCTCCCACTGCGCTTCTCCGGCGCCTTCCTCCCTACATTTGAAGGGGATGTACTGAATGTGAATGACAGACGCTTCACTGTTATAGAAGAGCAAAACGACGATTGGTGGCTGTGGTCGTCGCACTCGCCAGTAGCCAGACCTGTCTTACATAGAGCCTTCTACGAAGGAACGTCTAAACCTGCTCGAAGTACAACACCCACATGTTAAGGGAAACAGCCTGATGAAACGCGCTGCGGACGAGACATATCTCAACTGCCGAGCGCAAGCAGGAAGCCGAAAAGCGCGGCAAAAAAAAAATAAATAAAAAACTGCGCGCTTGTCGCATATCGAGCTTGCGAATCTCATAAAAAGATTCTACTCGTGTTGGGGAAACACTACATGCTTACTTCAAACATCGACGTCATCGACAGATTGGCAGACGGGGCAGTGGGAACTCTACGAACGGGAATCGCTGGGTGCCCGTGCTACGCACTTCCTCGGGTTTCAGTGTAGTGGAGCTGCATTTAGCGCAATATTCAAAAGTACACCAACCTATACACATTTTTTGAAAATTTATATTTGTCCTTTTTTTCTTAATACTCTCACCAGAAGTACGATCGAGCACAATAGACACTTGGTCTACAATGGGAGGACGTGAGATCAGAACTTCACGAGAACTTTGTAACGCACTCCAAGTTGCACCACTCAAAGTCTCGAATCTGATCCCATTGCCGGTATCAGGGGGCTCACAGGTTCATACTGTAAGGGAGCTGATCACGGGAATTGCGCGAAGCATCCTTAACTAACGTGAAAGGGTACGTGACCTTATCACTTTGGTGGGGATATGACCGACACTTTCAGGCAACGTCCCTGCTCACGGAAAGAGCGCGTGGTATAGGGCTAGAGTTGTGTACTTGTGATTCGCTAGGCATCGTGTATGCGAGTGGAAAGCTATGTCGCAACGAACCTCCCTGAACGTACATAGAATTACTAAGGACAGAACGTTCGAAGACTTATGCTGGTTACCTTGTAGTATGCGGTCATAAATATTTAGAAAACGTTTAGAGAATATTTAGGCCGAAAGTGCTTGGAAGAGAAGCAAGACTGCCACCTTTTTGTTCGTTGCAATGAAAATCGCAGATTCGACCTGAGGAGAGCCCACAGAAGACTGCGCCAGCCTCGCCACTAGCCGTGGAGGTGACCTGTAGGACGCTGTTCTACGAGCACAAGTCCTACGTAATCACCGGTGGCCTCGGAGGCTGTGGACTGGAACTCGCCGACTGGATGGCGAATAGGGGATGTCGCAAGCTTTTGCTTACGTCACGGTCCGGCGTACGGACCGGATACCAGCGACTGTGCCTCCGCAGGCTTCGCCGTATGGGAGCTAACGTAATGGTGAGCAAGGAGGACGTTTCGACGAAACACGGAGCCCGGGCCATCATCGAAATGGCCGAAAGATTAGGCCCCGTTGGCGGGATCTTCAGCCTCGCAGTGGTAAGTGCACACAGAGCATGACGAATGGATCAATCCTTCGTCCCCACTTGAATGACACAGCTTTTCCGAACCTGTCCTGGCCTAAGCCGTATCCGACGACGCTGTACACCTGCGAACAGTGGGTCTTCATTGCAACCACCGGACTAGGATTCTTGGTTCTGTGCGACCAACCGCTGAGTCCTATTTGTGTGTATGGTCGAAAGTGGCAACGTTTACGAAATAAAAACCAGGATGACGATTAAACACGAAACGATAGACGAAAATAGCCAGTTATGATTTTAATGAGCCCATTATCCCACACAGAGAGAAAAATTTGTAGCTGATTACCTCCTAAAAAGAAACATTAGCCCTACCTACAGAAATCTCTGTCAACCCCCTAGACATTTTGCATAGATGCCCAGTCCAAACGCATTTCCTCATTCACGTGACTTCAAATACATGCCGTGCATTTGAGACAGGTGACTTTCCTTCACATGTTCGTGTCGCTAGTTTTCGGTTGAGAACATGAACTTTCTAGAAAACTTCAGCGAAGATTCCGACATCAGCGCTCAGCCAAATGTAATATTTTGATGAATAGATGCATACCACCTTATATGGACATGCCAAGGATTACAGTCGGAACGCTCCCATCATCTCCTGCAAGATGGTCTTCGCTACAGTGACACAAACAGTTATGACCGATGGATACATGACAACACACTCCACAAGACACTTCTTCACTTCATACACAACACCGGCCTAACGGCGCACATTTAACACAAATATACCCAACAAATATTATACCTTAAGGGCAAGTCTCTGTCGTAAATAAATAAAAAAAAGACGAACTCTTTATTGTCATTGAACAGCCCGTTTTTGCTCTGACGTGGTCAGCCTGACTACTAGGCCGCGCATGCTCCTGACACACCACGTCAGAGCCCGAAACTGCCTCAAGGTGTCGCGCGACAGAACAAAAAGCGGCTGCTCGCGCGCTCTACACAGACGTGACTGCGGCTGTACGTAGTTTCACACTAGCAGCGAAAACATACTGTCAGGAGCACGGAAGCTCTGGGGGTGGAGTTTGTATGTATTCTAACCGACTATAGTTCTCTTCAGGCATTCTCATGCAAAAAGAAAGTAAGAGAGTAAAGGAAGCAAAAAAAAAAAAACCTGTATCCGCGCTTTGCTATAAGCACTACCCCTAGCCTATCCTGGCTTATTTTGTTTTTGATACAGAGATGTAATCAACGCTCTTCGAGGTATAACATTTTGGCCTTTTTTTCTATCCAGGTCCTTCACGATGCGATCTTAGAGAATCAATCGCCCGAAGCTTTCGAGACCGTGTGCAGGCCGAAGGCGGACGGTACCAGAAACCTGGACGAAGTGTCTCGCGAGTTCTGCACAGAGCTTGACCATTTCGTCGCCTTCTCATCCGTTTCTGCGGGACGCGGAAATCGAGGCCAGACCGGCTACGGCTATGCAAACGCCATCGTAGAGCGTGTTTGCGAGAGGAGAGCTGCAGACGGATTACCCGGTGAGTCATTGCTACTGTACAGCGCCTTTAGTACGTATACATACCTAATTAAAGCGATGCTTCGGGATAGTTGGTTCTGTATATTACAAAAAAAAATCGGAGCTACGAATAAAATATTCGGAAGCAGCACTGCTAATTCGAACGAATCCTGTACTCGCAGGCCTCGCTGTCCAGTGGAGCATCATCGGTGACGTCGGCGTAATGCGTGACGCGAAAGGTGCCGACTTGGACTACGCGGGCTATGCGCCTCAACGCATCAGTTCGTGCCTGTCGGTGCTCGACGTGTACTTGAACCAGAAGCATCCCGTCGTGTCGAGCTTCGTCAAGACTGACACATCGTCCGCGTCGAATGAGCAGAGACCGAAGGCTCGAAACCTTGTCCAGACCATTACCAATATATTTGGTAAGCAGTGGGGATATCGCCACCGCGGTGGTACAGTGGTTAGCGTGCTCGGCTCCTGACTCGAAAGTCGCGGGTGCGATCCCGGTCTTGGCGGTGGCATTTCTAGAGGCGAAATGCTAGAGGTCTCGTGTACTTCGATTTAGGTGCATTTTGAAGAACACCATGTGGTCGATATTTTGGAGCCCTCAACTACGCTGTGCCTCATAATTATATCGTGGTTTTGGCACGTAAAGCCCTATAGTCAGATGTACCTTAAGAAGTCCGGACGGCCGAAGCGATGCAGCCGATCCTCTCTGCGACTAAAGAAATAGTGCTGCTCATGCACTCGGCAATGTCCTCCAAAAGCGGAGTCAGCGGCAGTCGGGCTCATGACATCAGTCCGGATTGCGCGCCCGTTGGTGCAGACTTGTGTGCACCAATGGAGTAGAAAAAAGTAGATGGTCTTTGAGAAAGAAATGCCGCGGGATTCTAAAGTTTAAACGACTATACATAATAATATTAAGCAGTGAGGGTAAATGCTCTTGATCTCCCGAGGTTACGATGCTCATACGTTTTGTCTTGTCTTGTATTTGTCATTACTTGAAGTAGGAGGAGCGCACGTATAGATGGGAAAGGTTGATCTTTGCTTGTGCGCTGGAAGCTTGCTCCTCTGGAAACTACTAACTGTTCATGCATCTCTTTCTTACTCTTCTTTCTTCTCTACTCTTTCCTTTCTATTATTCCCCCTTCCTCCACCCGAAGTGTAGGGTAGCCAACAGCGCCAAAGCTTGGTTAACCTCCCTGCCTTTCCTCTTCGTTTCTCTCTGTCTAGCTCCTTTGGGCAAGCCATTTGATATTAAAATAATATCTGAGATTTCACGTGCCAAACCCGCGAAATGATTATTAGGTACGCCTTAGTATAGGGCTCCGGAAAGTTCGACAACAGTGATACGAGGGTATTAGAGACGCGATCCAGCAGCTTTCTTTGAGCTTATAACTGAGACCTGTATTTTACAAGCAATATTGAGGTTCCCTTTTTTGTCATATATATCATGAATTACTTTTTCTGGCTAACTTCGATCTTGCGTGGCTCCGCTATAATTTTTAAGGCGGCCGAGCACGACTCCCTAGGTTTGGTTTATTACCTTACTTAGATTACACTGACGGTACATTTCATTGGCATGGGGAGGGGGGTGTTAAGACTGTTTATGCCCACTGATTTTTCGAATTTCGCATATGTATGTGTATACATGCACACATACAAACGCACGCACGAAAAAAACATACAGGGTGGTTACGCCCTCTTCCTCCCCCCTTGCCTCTCCCTCGAAAAAAATATTCTGGCTACGCCCTCAATATATTTGGTCGATCATGATGACATGCAGATGATTTCAAGACACAACAGCCTTTATCACCGTATGTCATCCTCTTCCCTAAACACAGCTTCGTAGACTAAACAGACATGCCATTTCTGCCATACACATTCAATTTCATTCATGCGCATTATAAGGAAGGCTGACTCATCAGGAAAGAAAAGTATTCAGCGCTGCCCGTAGTCAACGACCTTTGCAGATATAGTTTCCTTAAATCTTTACGGACAGCGTTATAACGATCCCTGCTCCACGCCATTCTACCGTCAGGTGTGAAGGACTCCTCAAGCCTCGATCCTAACGTCAGCCTCGGCGAGCTGGGCATGGATTCACTGATGGGCGTTGAGGTGCAGCAGACCCTGGAGCGAGACTACGACTTCGTCATGTCCATGCCCCAGATCCGGCTGCTCACCATAGTCAAGCTTCGGGAGATGGACGAGAGAAGCAATAGAGAAGGCAAGCGGCCGTCCAGGAACACCACTGCGGAGTCAAAAACGATGGACGGTGAGCGAGGAATGCCTATCGCACGCGAATGTGGTGGTGGTGGTGGGGATGTTTCAGCAGGCGAGGTTAGCCTTGTTCCTCAACATAAGATGTCCAAAGGTAAACGTCAGACAGATATCGATCTGGTTGGGGAATGACTTGAAATTAAGTAACTTGTGCTGGTCTTTGTTTTCATCATTCTGCGCATTTCTCTCGACGGATTAAGCCAGTCGCTTGCGTAAAAACTGTTCCTGGCCACGTAGTTTCTTCGCCGCCGAAACGGATGATGGCAGATCTGCCCCCGTAACGTAACGCAAGCCGATCATACCACCAAAGCACGGAAAAGTTGCGGCTCTCTCGCATGACCGGTTGTGATACCAAGAAGCGTTTCTAAACGAATGTCGTGCAGCAGAAAAGTTGGGGCAAAAGAGCGAACGACTCGTCTGGCTGTCCGCGATGCATGTACGCGTAACCGATGTGCCACTAGGCAAAAATTTGCGTAAACGATGTGCTAATGTACAAAAATCTCCGCAAACGATGTGCTAGTGTACAAAAATCTCCGCCGTTTGAATGAAACGCAGCATTTTCTTCCGCGTGGAGCCGGTCATCCCTGGTTGTATGAAGCAAGTCGCC
The DNA here is from genome assembly GCF_013339695.2 of Rhipicephalus sanguineus. NCBI lineage: Eukaryota > Metazoa > Arthropoda > Arachnida > Ixodida > Ixodidae > Rhipicephalus > Rhipicephalus sanguineus. The sequence continues at coordinate 117,274,461 of NC_051182.1, read as the reverse complement.
TAATAATCTCGCGCTGTCATTGCCGGGCCGCTTCCTGAACCGTAGGCACGTGTTTGCCGCACGAGTGCTCGTAGTGCCCACTTCGATGCTGACCACAGGTGGGCGCGGTGCTTTTGTGCGTCAATCTGAACAGCGCTTTTAGTGGCGTCGCACAAAGAGGTAGTAGTGAACGGCTCGTTTCTGCTGTCTCTTACTAGGAGCGCACAGTACGCTTACAACTGCACTAAGTCATTTGCGTTATCCAAGAGTTTGTTGAAGACGATTCTCTTAATAAGGTTATCAGCGGTTAATCTTTACTGGCACGTTTGGCGCTTGCCGCAGTCAAGCCGCCATGTATTTCCCGTACTTATCTGTAAGGCACGGGCGCACACGCGCGCTGACAAAGATACTTGCAGGCAGGGTCCATTACGCATTGGCCTAAGATGACACGAAGGCGAAAGCCATCGTAATGTTTTTCTTCTCAGTCGATCTATTGATCTAACCCCCCTCCCCTTTTCCCCCCGAAAGCTTTCTGAGCCTAACGTAGTTTTGCACTACCTCCAAGATTGGAAGCATGACATTTGACAAGCTTTTCTGCACCTCACCTGGTTTTGCGCTGCCTCCGTGATCGGCCCACCTTTGAACAAGCGACAATGCGACAATGTCTCGTGATGGCGTCATCATGGGACGTTACGGCTCGTCACTGTGAGTCATGTTGACGTGACAAATTTTGGGGATCATCACACGATGATTATTTTTTTGCATGAACCATGCTAACGCCGCCGACGGGCAAATTTCGCGTCTCCTGAGGCATCTAAGGAGTTTGCCCCAATAGCCCATTCGAATTCTTGGTATGATTCACAGCGTGACGATCCTGAATTGCGCCAAAGCCAACTTTTGCAATCTGTTACGGCTGCAACGAATCGACTCACGAAACCGCTGGCTCGAGCATGTTTTCGTGGCGCTTGAACATTGTTACAATCGGTTTCGACTGCATAACGGTGCTGTTGATGGTGAAAAGTTTCCTTAATTACTTCATATACACGACTGGGCTAGTGGTGAAACACGATATCAGTGGCAGTCCAGCGTTTGTGTGTGTATCTTCTTTATGTATGCGTGAGCGTGTATATTTTTACTGCTTTATCAATATGTATTTAACTTTATTCGCCTACAGTGTTTAAATATGTACCTAACACATACCGTCCCGCACATTTGCAGTGCCCACCCGGCCACCCGCGGCTCCACGGCGGACATCAGTTGAGAAGTTGGTGCCCGACCGTGTCGTTGTGAATATGAATGACGTCAATGGACGCTCGCCCGTATTTTTCATCCATTCACTCCAGGGTCACGTGGCGAATTTGTTAGAGCTGGCCAGTCACCTCCCTATGAGAGCCGTCGGGATGCAGTGGACACCCGACACTCCGGTGCGATCCGTCGAGGGGATAGCGACTGCCTACTTGCAGGTACGTACAACTACTCCAGGTAAAGTGAAAAGCTCTCAGTGTATTTATAGAATATTTATGCGTGATACCTAGGCACTCCGACAACTACTAGAGATGAAAACCCTTCACTTGCTTAGATCGTTGTCATGCCTAGGGAAGGTAAGGCTAAGTACAAAGAGGTACTGCTTAACAATGACCCTTCCGTCCATACGGTGTTCAGCAGTAGTGCGAACGTTCAAAACAGATTAGGCTATAAATTGCTGGCGCAGTATTCTCACACGAATCGGTACAGAACGTGAGTCACGATGAATGAGAAACTCATAGGATTCGCCGCACCATAGCGAATTTAGCGCATGTTCCAAGATGTATCCTATTCAAATATACGAGGCGATCGATAGATGAGAATTGACGACATTTTTGACGCGTGACATGGGCGCCGTCTTTGCGAAATATAATTTTTGGGTGTTTATTTGCACATGTGCGTGGGAAGTAAACCTTCTCAACGTTTAACGCAGTACCCGCTCTATTGCTCTTGGCGAATGTGGCAGTGTCAGTACTAGCATTTGAATCATGATAACGTTTACACTGCTTCATGTCAGCCTTTGCACAGCTTATGAAAAATTGTAAAATCTACAGTCTGCGCCTCAGCGGTATCGTATTATTCATTCCGAAGCGTAGCGCGAGGAACAACAGGACACAGTAAAGAACACACAGGACAGGCGCTGGACTGGGAACTAAAGTTTAATGGAAAGATTATGTTTTGGCAGTGATATGTCTTGGCAGTGATGAACTCTCGGTTTCATCATTTAGAAGAATCTTAAAAGTCCGGAATCAGCGATTTAGGGGTGTCGCGTTGTGTAACTGTTATGTTTGATCACCACGATTCGCGTTGTCAATGAGGCTACAATGAAATGTCATATGCATGCGACATTGCCAAATTTGTTGTTTCAGAGACTCAAGGAAGTCCAGCCAAAAGGCCCTTACAGCCTGGTCGGGTATTCCCTTGGCGCCACAGTGGCCTTCGAGATGGCTGTGCAGCTCCAAAGTGCCGGGGAATCAGTGGGAAGCCTCATCCTCCTTGATGGCTCACCCCAGTACGTTGCCATGAGGTGGAGCCACTACCAGAACCACTTTACGGACGCCAAAGAGGAAGAAGAATCTTTCGTATTGTGCGCGTTTCTCAAGCAGTACCTGGACATCGACTTCCGAGAGGTTTGCAAAGGATGCTTGAACTACAACGTCGTTTGGCTTGGTCGAGTGCTGGCGTTTAAAATGAGTGAAAACGGCGCAAAGCACGGATCAAAAGTAGAAGAAGTAAAGAGGACGAGTGCAGACTAACATTTGTGTTCTTAGACTGCGCTCGTCCTGTATAATTTTTCTACTTTTCTTCCGTCATGCGCGCAGTTGTGACTCAGTTAAAATGTCGTACCAACTAGGCCCCCATCATACCTAGCTTGAATACTGGCGACCTCAGATTCAAAACTCTGTGAGATCGATTAAAATGTTTCAGACGCTGTTCACACCAAAGAACAGGCCCTGAACTAAACGTTATTCAGAACCTACTGCGACGATCTATCACCTCCAATAGAGCTGCTGCTGGAATACCACCCCCACTGCTCGTGAGTTCGCAAAGCAGTGAGCGCATTTTTGTGTTTCGTGAGGACGACAATCTTAGACGAATGCCGTTGACTAAGTGATGCAGCGCTACACGCATCAGCCATTTCACCACACAATTCCTTCCTTGCACTCTCTCTCATCTGAGCTCTCTCTCTCTTTCATCTTCCTATTCCCCCATGGTAGTGTAGCCAGCTATGCGCCTTCTTGGCTAACCTTCCTCCCTTCCGGAAGATTAACCAGGCAAAATAGTATAATAGTACGATCAGTACGATCTGTCACATAAACATCTAAATAACGACCACTAGCTGAGCTCCTGTGGGAGCATTTACAGGGCCAACCAAGACCGCCCCTAGCGCCATTTGGCATATGAAAGCGCTACCAATCGCAAAGTCCGTTGTTTCATGCATGGGTGCGGCGCCTAGCCTCGTAAAAACAAAATTTGGGACGCGGCTCGGGTGGCTACATGTTTTAACTCGATAGTGTTACAGCACACTCCCGAAGAAAAAACTGTGTGTGTCAAAATTATAAATAAATCGCTACGTTTTCCTCATTTATTTCCCCGAAAGACTTCGTTAAATCGGGTTTATTGCTATGATAGCTTTGGTAATTATAGTTGATGACAACGTTGGACTCTATGGGTACCTGATTGGGATAGCAAATTTCTTCGTTAGGTTAGGAAATTCGTAAAAGCGGTTTTCGTTCGATGGAGATTTAACATTATGCCCTTACTCTCATCTTTAGGTCCGCAACCAGCTGAACTCGCTTACGAACTGGAATGCTAGGCAAGAAGTGGTCGCTGACCTCCTCCTCGAGGCATGCCCGAAACTGCGTTCGAGAAGACAGGATGTGGCCACCTCCGTACGCGCCTTCCACGAATTCGTCACCGTTGCTTCCAAGTACCAGCCTCGCGCAAAATTCCACGTTGACGTACTGCTTGTCAAGTCGTCGAGTCCGGGCAAGTCGGCGGAAGAACTTCCACATGATTACGGCCTATCTAAAGTGAGTTGTATGTCCATGCGTGTTGCATCCCTCAGTTCTCATTTGTCGCATGGAACGAGCCGGTTTTCTCTGAGGCACATGGTACAGAGTTATGAAAGTGTCAGGTTTCGTGTCACTGCTTCACAGACGGCACATGTTCTGAGTTACAACCGTGAACCACGACTCGTACCAGTCTTTGGTACAGCGCGAAGTCTACAAGACGAGCAGAAGCTGAAACACGCGCAAACAACGCTGTGCACGCTCTACACATCTTGTACGCTTCAAACAGTACAGGTGCAGCATGAACCATAGACAAGCCTGTCTATTCTTACTTTTTGAATATACTAGTTGCACCTGATCTTCGGGGACCATGGATCTTAGCCATTTAGCACGAAAGTCACAATCATAAATGATGGTGTCGAGTCACAGCGTTTCCGCCGTCGCCTTATGCAAGGTGACGCCCGTGTGTTGCAGTCTTGGGGTAAGCCATAATTAGTTCAGGAGATCCAAATTAATTCCGAGAGCTTCCCCACGATGACATCTATTAAAGCCGGCGGGACGCTATGTAAAAGGCGAACCGCAACAGTGAATATGTTCACTCTGAACCGAGCCTCCAGCATAACTGATACCACACGTTATCGATATGCCATGTTTCATATATGAATATAAGAGGTAAGATACGTGCATGAGAGGCGTCTCGAAAGAATCGCATGATAAATACACGGCTGCGCGGCATCAGAGACGAGCGTTGTACTAAGACGCCGATACTTCGGCTTCGTAATAAACAAAATGGCATAGCTAACCGGGGGGCAAGTCGCATCGAGGCGGAGATCTCGGGAGCCTCTACCACCTCGGGGTAAAGCCGCAACGTGATTGCTATGTGTAAGAAGAATGCGACACTCGACACAATGAAACGTGAAGGTACTGGCCCACCATATAAGCCCCGACTATGTGATTTCAGCGATGTCGTTAAGGAATACAGCGATCGGAGACGGCCCCAGCCGTATTGTAAGCTTTCATACACACGCATGCATTCACTGAAGTGTTAGCTAAGCCTGCGATATAAATAAGACACAGGCGTATACTGAGGCTACTATTCCACAATAAACATTGAAATTCATGTTCTCAATCATTACAGTTTCTCCATGGAACAGTCGATGTCAAGGTGGTCGACGGCAATCACGAGAACTTCATACTGGGTCCAGGAGCTAGACAATGTGCGGGCATAATCGCTGAGCAGTTAAAGTGCTAAGATCATCAAAATCGAAGTGCGATCTCAAAATTGCTGAAAATAAAAATCTGATTACCGTTTGGGTACTGTCACAAGGGAATATGTTCATTGAAATGGTAAAGTGTTTACACTTCAATGCTGCATCGGATATACTTCTCATCTCGTGAGCAGGAACTGTTGGACACAGCTATCTACTGCAGCAATCATGCGTATATCTTCCCTTCAGCGATATTAGATTTATTTTTTAATTGCAGTAGCACGGAAAGCGCCTGTATCGTCTCTCTTGCCTGTGTCCCTGTGTTTGTTGCGCTATTGCACTATGAAATTTTTATCTTTGCATGAAGCGAGGTAGCTCCGTGGCTAGGTAGTGTATTCCCGACCAGAGTAGCCACATTTAGGTGGACGCGGTGTGAACAAATATGTTTAGATGCATATTAACCTCATGACACCAAAATGCGATTAAAATACATAACTACTCTTATTTCGCTGATAAATCCCGAACGCGAAGTTGAGAAAGCGAAAAGCACAATTATCGTTTCAAGTATCGGTTACAAGCTTGCAGCAGCGCCTTCATATAGCTGGATCATGCCGTTCTGTTGCTCCACATCTTCGTCGTTACGTCTATTTTTACTTCGGTAAACATTAAAATGAACAAAGAAAGAAGTTAAAGACTGCAACATTGAAGCCATATCGTGATTGTCGCGGCAGCTCGCGGAATGCGAAATGCACTTCATGGCCACTTCTTGTCGTCTACTAAGACCCACTGATCTCTACCAACTGATAGCACTTTGCACAAAAGCTGCCGGAAATAATGTGTCTAAAGCGCTTACACTGAACACCGCCATCGAATTTCAGTGCAAGTGACCGTCGACGGCGGCGTCAACACGAACGATGCAAAAAGTCACGTGTTCAGAGAGTGGTAATGGTGACGCCATGTTCTAACGTCATCAGACGTCAAAGATCGCCAAATTTTGTGACGTCACTGTGACTTCATCGTGACGTGGCTAGAAGATCACATAAGATGACGTCAGGTTATGACATCAGCGCACGAAATTGTCGCATGGTCGAAGGTGTGCCGATCTCGGAGGCTGTGCGAAACCAGGAGAGGTGCAGAAAGCGAGCTCCAATACGTGAAAGCCGTCGAAAGAGCAAAGCTGACGCCCCGATTCCTCGTCAAGCTATTGCCTTTGTATGTTTATTTTGCAAATTTTTCTGAGTATTTTTGTGCTTTGCAAGTCTTTTCCAAGTATTTCTGTAATATATCATTGATATTTGTTTGACACTATGTTGATAGTTGGGGAGACGATATGTTCCTTCGTGTCAGCGCTGGAACGCTACCGTAGAGTTCCAGTGGGGCCGTTCCCCATTGCATCCGCCCGCTCGCGCGTTGTCACGTGGTCGTGACGTCGACGAAGACAACAGTCAGTACGTCCGAGATGAAAATGTTTATTTGGCCGAACTTGTGGCCGAGAAACTGAGAACTAGAACTACAGCAATACACGCTGTACAATGATAGCGGCGAACAGGGCGTCGTCCGTCGATCAACTGACAAGCGATCAAGCGCGTCGGCTTTTATACAGGCGCTATCGAACTTTCCAGCAATATCGCTGGTGGCGGCGTTATCTCTAGACAAAACTGGAACATTCGCGTGCGGGGCGCAATCTTAACAAACCGGTCTACTACAATCGCGACGCTTCTAGAACACTACTTCGCGGACAGCGTCGAGCGTTGATAACCGTCCCTGCCGGTCAAACCCGAATACATCAAAACAAGACAAGAAGTGGGCGTGGCATTGCCCCCCTCTGAAAAAGCATCGTCCCGATGCTTATGAAAGAACATAGAAGAGAAAAAAGAACAAAACAAAACAAGTGCATACACAAATAAATTACAATAACGAAGGAAAAAATAGAGTCCCCAGGCTCGCTAACGCGCAAAAAACGGCTTAAGGCGCACGACATGGACGACTTCAGGTCGCGCACGGCGCCGCTGAGAGTTCGTAATGCCGTCAGGGGCAACCTCATAATCGAGTGCGCCGAGGCGTCGAAGTACCCTGTACGGTCCGAAGTATCGTCGAAGAAGCTTCTCACTAAGTCCTCGTCGGCGTATTGGCGTCCATACCCATACACGGTCACCGGGTTGGTATTCCATGTGGCGTCGTCGAAGGTTGTAGCGGTGGCTGTCAGTCGTCTGCTGGTTCTTTATCCGTAGGCGGGCGAGCTGTCGTGCTTCTTCGGCGCGCTGTAGGTAGGTGGTCACGTCGATGTTTTCCTCGTCGGTCACGTTTGGTAGCATGGCGTCGAGCGTCGTTGCCGGGCTTCGTCCGTAGACCAATTTGTATGGCGTCATCTGCGTCGTTTCCTGTACGGCCGTGTTGTACGCGAAGGTCACGTACGGAAGGACGGCGTCCCACGTCTTGTGTTCGACGTCGACGTACATGGCGAGCATGTCGGCGATGGTCTTATTTAGACGCTCGGTGAGGCCATTGGTCTGCGGGTGGTAGGCGGTGGTGCGGCGGTGGCTCGTCTCGCTGTACTTGAAGATCGCCTGAGTTAGGTCCGCAGTAAAGGGCGGTACCTCTGTCTGTGATAAGGACCTCTGGGGCGCCATGACGCAAAACGATGTTCTCCACGAAGAACTTGGCTACCTCGGCGGCACTGCCTTTGGGCAAGGCCTTCGTCTCCGCGTAGCGGGTGAGGTAGTCAGTCGCTACGACGATCCACTTGTTGCCGGAAGTCGACGTCGGGAACGGCCCCAGTAGGTCCATCCCGATTTGCTGGAACGGCCGGTGAGGTGGTTCGATTGGCTGCAGAAGTCCCGCTGGCCTAGTCGGCGGAGTCTTCCGTCGCTGGCAATCTCGGCAAGTCTTGACGTAGTGGGCGACGTCGGCAGCAAGGCGTGGCCAGTAGTACTTTTCCTGTATTCTGGCGAGGGTGCGGGAAACACCGAGGTGTCCAGCCGTCGGGTCGTCGTGTAGGGCCTGGAGGATTTCTGGTCGCAAGGATGAGGGCACGACAAGAAGGTAGTCCGTTCGAAGTGGCGAGAAGTTCTTTTTCAGGAGAACGCCGTTCCTTAAGAAAAACGACGACAGTCCTCGCTTGAATACCTTCGGAACAACGGCGGTCTTGAACTCGAGGTACTCCATAAGGCCCCCCAGTTCCGCGTCGGCTCGTTGCCTTTCGGCGAAGTCGTCGGCACTTATAGTTCCGAGGAAGCAGTCATCGTCGTCGTCTTGCGGCGGCGCGTCGACGGGGGCACGAGAGAGGCAGTCGGCGTCAGAGTGTTTTCGTCCGGACTTGTACACGACGGTAATGTCGAATTCTTGAAGCCTCAAACTCCATCGTGCGAGACGACCTGAAGGGTCCTTCAAGTTAGCTAGCCAGCATAAGGCGTGATGATCACTGACAACTTTGAAGGGCCTGCCATAGAGGTAGGGGCGAAACTTTGACGTAGCCCAGATGATGGCAAGGCATTCCCTTTCTGTTGTGGAATAGTTGGCTTCTGCCTTGGATAGTGACCGGCTAGCATAACTGATAACCCTTTCAAGCCCGTCAGTCTTTTGCACAAGGACGGCACCAAGCCCTACGCTGCTAGCGTCGGTGTGTATTTCAGTGTCGGCGCAATCGTCGAAATGTGCAAGTATGGGTGGCGTCTGCAGGCGTCGTTTAAGTTCCTCAAATGCTTGCACTTGCTCCGATTCCCACCTGAATTCCACGTTAGTCTTCGTGAGAAGCGTCAGTGGTTCGGCGATGCGTGAAAAGTTTTTGACGAAGCGTCTGTAATAGGCGCATAAGCCGAGAAATCGGCGCACGGCCTTCTTGTCGGAGGGAGGCGCGAAGTCGGCGATAGCCGCTGTTTTCCGCGGGTCTGGGCGCACTCCAGACTTGCTGATCACATGGCCCAGAAACAAGAGCTCGTTGTACGCGAATCGGCACTTTTCTGGCTTCAGGGTCAGTCCAGAGGCCTTGATTGCTTGAAGTACTGCCTCGAGCCGCCGGAGATGCTCGTCGAAGGTCGAGGAAAACACGACGACGTCGTCCAAATACACAAGGCACGTCTGCCACTTCAATCCGGCCAGTACAGTGTCCATGACGCGCTGGAACGTCGCAGGTGCCGAGCAAAGACCGAAAGGCATGACCTTGAACTCAAAGAGGCCGTCGGGTGTTATAAAAGCGGTCTTTTCTCGGTCTCTCTCGTCTACTTCGATCTGCCAATAGCCGGTCTTGAGGTCCATCGATGAAAAGTACGTCGCGTTGTGAAGTCGATCCAGGGTGTCGTCTATCCGTGGGAGGGGGTACACGTCCTTCTTCGTGATTTTGTTCAGGCGCCGATAATCAACGCAGAAGCGCAGTGTCCCGTCCTTCTTCCTCACTAACACCACGGGTGACGCCCACGGACTCTTGGACGGCTGGATGATGTTGTCGCGTAGCATCTCGTCGACTTGTTTCTTTATCGCGTCGCGCTCTCGAGTCGAAACTCTGTAGGGGCTCTGACGGAGTGGTCGAGAATTTTCTTCTGTTATAATGCGGTGCTTAACAAGGGGCGTTTGTCGGACCCGCGATGACGACGAGAAACAGTCCTTGTATTGCAGGAGCAGGGTTTTGAGCTGGTCTTGCTTGACCTTCGGAAGGCTCGGGTTGACGTCAAAATCCGGTTCGGGACCTCTATTCGTCGAAGCAGGTTCGGCAGCATCGAAGAGGGCGAAAGCATCGCTGGCGGCTACACATTCGTCGATGTAGGCAACCGTCGTACCAATGTTGAGGTGCCTATATTCGTGGCTGAAGTTTGTCAGCACTACCTTTGCTTTACCGTCACGCAGTTCGGCTATACCTCTTGCGACGCAAATTTGACGGTTCAGGAGTAGTTGCTGATCGCCCTCGATGACGCCTTCAAGGTTCGTAGGTTTTTCGGTGCCGACGGAAATAATGACGCTGGAGCGGGGCGGAACGGTCACCTGCTCTTCTATCACATTCAATGCATGGTTCCCTGGCGTTGCGTGGGGCGGGAGCGCTTTGTCTGAGGTTAGCGTTATCGACTCAGATCTCAGGTCGATGACGGCGCCGAGGTCACTTAGAAAGTCCATTCCAAGTATCACATCCCTAGAGCAATTTTGTAGGATTACAAAGCTCGCAGGATAAGTCCGGTTATTGATGGTGACTCTCGCCGTGCAGACACCAATCGGCGTTATCAGGTGGCCTCCAGCTGTCCGGATTTCGGGTCCACTCCAAGCGGTCTTTACTTTCTTCAGCTTGGTGGCGAACGGTCCACTGAAGACAGAATAGTCGGCTCCGGTGTCGACGAGAGCTGTGATGCTGTGGCCGTCGATAAGAACGTCGAGGTCGCTAGTTCGTCGTCTCGCGTTGCAGTTAGGTCGTGGCGTGGGGTCACGGCTACGTCGGTTTGTTCCGCTGCTTCCCCGTTGCGTCGTCAGGTCTACTTCGGTCCGCGAGGTTTCATCGGCAGGACTTCGTCTGCTTCGCGTCGTGTTCTGCAGGTCTCCTCGCGTTGTCGTCGTCGGCGGCCGCGGAGGATCTTCGGCATTTCGTCGTGCAGCAACCGCACCTCCATCGGTTGCTGCCCTTAGTTTTCCGGATACGGGCTAGGCGACCGGCCCCGGTTTGGGCCAGTGTACTGCCGGCGGTGCGGTGACATGTAGCGGCCGGGCGACGGCGAGCGGGAAGATCGTCGTTCTTGCCACTGTGTTCCTGTGAGGTAGTCGTCGATGTCGCGAGGCCGTTCGCCTGGTTGCGGGCGCGGCGCGTTGATGGCGAATCCGCGTAGCCCCATCTGACGGTACTGGCAGCGGCGGTAGGTATGGCCGGCCTCCCCGCAGTGGTAGCAGAGTGGGCGGTTGTCAGGGGCGCGCCAAACGTCGGTCTTCCTTGGGGCGTAGCGCGGGGCATAGCGCTGGGCGACAGGAGGACGGTAGCGCGTTGGTGGTGTTGGCGGCGGCGGCGTCTGGCGGCCGAACTGCTGCGGCGGCGCGGCGTCTTGACGTGGACGAGGAGCGGGGGCGTTGCGTCGGGCTGCTGCAGCATAGTTCATTGCTTGCAGCTGCGGCTGCGCTGCATCGGGGGTGCCCAGCGACTGCTGGATTTCCTCGCGGATCATGTCGGCGATCGAATCCACTTGAGGCTGCGCTGAAGGCAACAGCTTGCGCAGCTCTTCCCGCACTATCGCTCTGATGGTTTCCCGTAGGTCGTCGGTGCCTAGCGAGTGCGCTTCGGTGTAGCCTGTCGACAGGGTTGAGCGGTTGTATTGCTTCGTCCTAATCTCGAGGGATTTTTCAATTGTTGTAGCCTCATTTAGGAATTCGATGACAGTTTTCGGTGGGTTCCGCACCAATCCTGCAAAGAGGTCTTGTTTCACTCCCCGCATAAGGAAGCGGACCTTTTTTTCCTCAGGCATGGCAGCATCAGCCAGGCGGAAAAGTCGCGTCATCTCTTCCGTGTAGATGGTGACCGTCTCATTCGGTAGCTGTGCTCTTGTCTCCAGCAAAGCAGCGGCCTTTTCCTTGCGGACGATGCTCGCGAAGGTATTAAGGAACGTCGTCCGAAAGAGGTCCCAGGATTGAAGGCTCGATTCATGGTTTTCGAACCACGTCTTCGCGGCGTCTTCTAAGTAGAAGTAGACGTGGCGCAGTTTCTCTTCAGTGTCCCAGTGGTTGAAGGCGGCGACTCGCTCGTACGTCTCCAGCCAGCTCTCCGGGTCTTCAACGACGATCCACGGAAAGTCGGTGGCTCCCTTGGCTGTTGCATCACAACCGTTGTAGGTGGCAGGGGGTCTGTCATCGTCTCGGCGGTCGATGTGACGGTCTTCGGCTGCCTGGTGTTTTCGGGAAGGAGCCCGTACTCTGGTTGTAGTCCCTTCTGCCGGCGGCTGGTTCGAGGATCCGGGTTGTCCTTAGCGTCGTCTTCTTCTCGGCTTTGGCTTGGGTCAGCGTCCCGCGGTGGCGTCCGGATCATGAAGCAGCACCTCCACCAGATGTCACGTACTGGGATCGATACCCAGCACCTCCACCAGATGTCACGTGGTCGTGACGTCGACGAAGACAACAGTCAGTACGTCCGAGATGAAAATGTTTATTTGGCCGAACTTGTGGCCGAGAAACTGAGAACTAGAACTACAGCAATACACGCTGTACAATGATAGCGGCGAACAGGGCGTCGTCCGTCGATCAACTGACAAGCGATCAAGCGCGTCGGCTTTTATACAGGCGCTATCGAACTTTCCAGCAATATCGCTGGTGGCGGCGTTATCTCTAGACAAAACTGGAACATTCGCGTGCGGGGCGCAATCTTAACAAACCGGTCTACTACAATCGCGACGCTTCTAGAACACTACTTCGCGGACAGCGTCGAGCGTTGATAACCGTCCCTGCCGGTCAAACCCGAATACATCAAAAACAAGACAAGAAGTGGGCGTGGCACTATGTTGATAGTTGGGGAGACGATATGTTCCTTCGTGTCAGCGCTGGAACGCTACCGTAGAGTTCCAGTGGGGCCGTTCCCCATTGCATCCGCCCGCTCGCGCAAAACGCGTATTACTGTAATGGCTGCGCTGGAACGAGAGCAGCGTTGCAAGCGCTGCTGCTGTACATGACATGCCCGCCTCGCCAAGGAAGTGTGGCGAAGCGTTGTAGCATTTACACGCTCTCCCCGTCCGAGCGAGCGTACGACTTCTTGGGCAATCGCACTTTTAACGTACTTGGACGGACTAGAGACACCGCAGAAACGGAGCGCAGACTAACAACTGTTTATTTCAGGAAGTTTCCTCCTGCATATATGCACAAGGGTGATTCATAATGGTGTAATAGTAGCGCAAAAAAATACGAAGACAAGAAAGTGAACACCACACCACAATGACATTTCTTCTTGTCTTCGTCTTTTTTTGGCGCTGCTATTACACCATTATGAATCGGTACCAACTAGCTCGCCTATACGTTTTGCTTCACAAGGGTGGCATCGCAAAAAAAAACATGAGGCAAGGTGAAAAAACAACTCATTGGACATGCGCGGGTTAAAACTTAAGTTGTTTTCATAAAATGAATTCCTTTACAAGAAAGATCAATGGATAGGTCATCGGCGCGTGCCTCTGCCATCACATACGATTCCGTGATTATTGTTTCCATTTTGTCACGCACTTGCGATAAAATAGTAGTTTGATCGAATAGCGGCGTCACATACGACACATGTGCTGCAACATTGCCAGGGTGCATGATAAGCTAACCATTATTTCGGTGCTCTGTCAATCGTGTTTAAGCAATTGTTCCGTCTGCCCGGCGTATCTCTTACCGCTAATAAAGGGAATATTGTACACGGCATTCTTATCGCATTCGGCAAACTTTCAAACGTGGTTGATACCGCAATTCTTACTCTGACATTTTTCTTGCAGCCGTTTACTCTTCGACACATTCAAATAAGCTTTTCCAGGACCGAAATGATCAATTCGAAGTTCTGTGGATTTGCAATATCTTTTTTAGCTTATGTGGAACAGTACGGATATTACTGCAAAATTAGTGGTCTTGGTCGTTCAATCGCCGAGTCGTCATTTTTACGATTTTTTTTGCCGTTTATTGTCCTTAACATCTCTTCCGTCAACGACGCGATCACACAACCAGGGAATTTATTGTTCTTCAGCCTTTTTACCTATATGAACATGCTCTGAGAAATTTTATTTTGACAGGATTTAGCACATACTGCTTCAGGCAAGAAAGCGCTACTCCTCTTCTGATTAGCTTTGTATGCGCGGAATCATATCAAATTAATGCCTTTTTTTCTTTTGTTAAATACATCTAACATATATGGTCAATATTCAGGAAAATCTTAACGTCTAAAAATTTTAAAGAGGACTCGGTTGGCACTTCATACGTAAAATCTAACCCAGCAAAAAAATGTCGGAACACCTGCAATATTGCTTCGACACTTACGGAATTTACTCTTTAATATTGCACACAAAGCAAGGAGTCATGCACGTATCCGAAGCAAGCTTTGACATGCATTTCATTCAAAAACAGCCTTAAAACTCTGTTTTTTTTTGCCAGAAAAAAATTGCAAAGCAAAGGAGCTAAACGGGAACCGATACAGATTTCGTCTCTTTGCACGTACACACCACCTTGGTATTCGGCAAACAATGATTGCAGGTAGAGTTGAAGATGTTTCATAAAACCATGCGCATTAGTTCCACATTGCTTTTCGTCCTTTTTTTCACCAAACGTCTCGATGCACTGTTCAACGTCTGGAGTAGCAGCCGGTTGTGGAATATTGTAAAACCCACTTAACGTCAACAAAAAAACACGTAATTGGCTCACTTTATCTGATGAAGTCGATCACTTCCTCGGATCTACGTAGCGTACACGGGTCTTGGATTGGCAGAATGGACAAATGCGTCTGTACTTACGCGGCCGCATGTTCCTGTGTCCTCGACGATCATTCGAAAGGACCGGTTTTCTTCATGCAGATTTATGCTGAAAAACGGGGTTAGCGCGAATTGACTACTTCCTTTTACATTCGTTCTTAGCTTGCTAAGGCCAAGTCTGTCGCACGTTTTTAGGGCCGAACTTTGCGCCTGTTTTAGATGTCGTTCGTAGCGGTCGGTAGCACAGAAATCCTTGCTAAGTGCTTCTGCCGCCCCTTGCTCATATTCCTCTTTCGTCATCACCACAAACCTTGCAGACCTGTCCAATAGCAGCAGCTTCAAGCTTGCGTGCGCGAGATAGTTGACTGATTCCTTACCAGCAGTTTTTTTTTTAATACTGCTTGGCGCAGTCCACGCTTTCCGAGATTGCGGCTTCTCTTTTTTCATCAAGAACTGGAGCGGCAATTGAATCAACGATTCCTACAAGCTTCGCCGGTTTTACTGTGGGTTTTATTGCAAGCTTTGGTCCCTTGTCAAGCGTGCATTGCACCGCAACCGGTTGTTGGCACTTCGATAGATAGAGATGGCCTTGTTCGTCTTGACGTTTTCTTTTCTTAGTTTTCCGAGGTAACATCGAAAAAGTGCTTTTCCCGCGTAGTTTCCCAAGAGCTTCTGGCATCCTATGAAAATACTCATATTTGATGCTTCATCATCATCGTCCTTGAGGCTTTTCTTTCCAAAACGTTGGCACATGTTACTTGAATACATTGGCGGTGGAAGCGTACCTGTCTCCAGCTTTCTGCACGAATAGCTTGGAGGCGGAGAAGGTGAGGAGCGTACAAAGATGCTCCTCATCGTCTCCCCCTCCGAGGAAGCCTTCCTCTCGCCACTCTCGGTGAGGCATAGTCGTTTACCCTTTCTACAGAGCCACACTTTCGCCACCACACCGCAATGGCCCGTGACTAGCGTGCCTCTCTACTTGCCTCGCTCTCGCCACACTAGCGAGCTTCACTGAGCTTTACGACGGCTCACGCAGAAGAGTCGACTAGGAATAGCTTCACTGTTATAGCAGAACTAAGTTGCTATACGTGTCCATGTGCTTCGAGTTGTCAATGAAGTCGCCTTCGCGATGCCAACTGCTAGCTTCCTGATCAGCTCAATTCGTAGATCGACTGCCCCGGAAAGGCGTTAGTCCCGGGTTCGATCCCCGGACCAGGACTACCTTTTGGGCAACTGAGCAACTTTCTTTCTGTAAACTCCGTATGCATTTTCCTGTGGCGTCGCACTAAAAACGTCGATTTCCTTTTCTTAGCTTCGTTGTTAAAATGAGATGGCTCACAGTTAATCACAAGTTTACCAACACAGTAAGTGGGAGTGCCACTCTCGTACTCCGAATTGTCGCGCTAGGATCGCTTTATTCTTTAATGTTTTATTGTTTAATTTAATCTTAAGTTTCTTTTTTCGGGAGCGTAGTTTCCGGAGTACTCATGCTGGCCTAGGCAGAAGAAGAAATGCGTCGCGTGTCTCGAAGTGCATGAGCCAGGAGTTCATTGCCTGCAGAGTCATAGCAAGGGGACTTGGGGGTGTCAAACTCCTCCCCCAGTATTTTTCAATTTTGGATGTGTGTATCCATTTCGCACAATTTCAAACGCACGTACGAACATACATGAAATATAGTTTACCCCCACCCCTCAAAAAAAAAACATGGCTGAAGACCTCGACGTCCCCACGTGGGAGGCCTAGGCCAACGAACCTAAATTGCTGGTTCATAATAAAGTTTATTCCTCCTCCTCCTCCTGATCCCTCTGCCATATTAATCGGCATAACACGAAAGTGAAACGTGTCTTCACAGACGTAGATGAGAGTTTGTTCGGCATTATTTCGCCCCAAGGGCGAAGGAATGAGTGCTATAGCAACAAATTGTAATGTCACACGAAGAACGGCAAACAGCTCGAAACTTGCAACGCGCTGCTCAAGAAGAAAGTATGCACGGAACGAACATACACAGGATGAGCGCAAACTGTCACAGTTGTAACGTATTTTTGTGAGAGCAGCGCGCTCCTTTCGCACGATGTGAGCGATGTGACCTTCGTGCTCTCAACGCCAACTTGCGGTAAGAGCACAAGGCGTACAAACCACCGCCATCACGAGATAAGCGCGCGCATGAGCGGCCACGCCCTGTAGAGGCGCGCACTCATCGCGACGCGTGGGGCGGAGATCTTTAAAGCGCGCTCTTCGAGCCCTTAGCGCCATGTCGCTAGTCATAACGAAAACACGCTGAAGTACCATCTATCTCTGAGTACCGCCCCCGGCAAATGGTGTGTATAGATACCTCGCGGTTAGCATGCCGGAGAACGTGCCTTCTGTGGCCTAATCGTTTTCCGCCGCACGCTGCGGATCGAGGGGTAATATGTTCGACTCCCGGTGACGGAACCTTTTCTTCTAGTTTTTTCTTTGCCATCTGCTAGTCTTTATATTTTACAACGTCATATCCGTGACGGAAATACGACAGTGGAGCCGTGGTGGACCCCGGAATAAAACACTTTCGTGTTAAAATATTTTGCCTACGATACAGATTCCCTGTGTTTGTTGGATCGGTTGCGACAGAGCCTAGGGACGATGCTCAACCCCGGATCTGTCACATTAGGGCTGTGCAGTGGTAGTGCTGCTATGTATTGCGTGTTGAGAAAATCCACACGGTCCCTTGCGTATTTTGCTAAGATAATTTGAAGGTGAAAGCCATCTTCTTCTTCCTTCTTCTCGGTCGACTGTATATATATCACCCCCGAAAGGTTTCTGCACCCAACGTGGTTTTGCACTGGGGATGGTCGATCAATCTTTTTAATCGAGTGGCGATTCATCATTGACCACCCCAGATATTAAAGGATGAATCCCTATCGAGGAAAGTTTTTTCGCCGAATAATTAATTAAGCAATATTTTTGGCGGGTGCATTCTAGAAGGCTGAAATAGTTTATACTCATATGCAGGTAAATGTTCCACCTTACAAACAAATAAAGCGGTCTCTATTTGTTTGTATGGAAGCTGGAACAAAGATGAAAAACACCACTGCGTAACAGTTTGGTCAATCATATTTACTTTGTGAAGTATTAAATATAACTTGGTGATAACGAATATTCAAGCGATAAGAAACAGGTCATGTAAAGCCAAAAAAAAAAAAACAGAAATTCAGTGGATAATGGAGACATGCAGGGATAAAAGATTGCCGGGCAATGAATCGACTAGGGGCTGGATTGTAGTGGAACAACAAATTCCACACCAATGTGGCATTCCTGAGTGCATACGTAGAGTTTCAAAGCCTGGGTTCAAACCCAGCAACCACGAGAACATTCATCTTGTTTTATACATTCCTTTCTTTAGAGCGACGTTCAGCTTATGTGACATTGGAACGGACGGAGGGACAGACTTCTCATTGAGACGACATAGAAATGCTCACGTATTTAAGAGCCCTCTCCAGGACAAGATGTAAAGTCAACATGGAAGACTGCACACTTAAAGAAATTTTATAGTTTGCGAAAATTAATTGCGAAACTCGCGTATAGGTGCTCGCGGGATGCGCCTTCTGTGGGGCCGTTCCAGACGCTGACGAACGTTGGAATGAAAA
Source organism: Rhipicephalus sanguineus (assembly GCF_013339695.2). NCBI lineage: Eukaryota > Metazoa > Arthropoda > Arachnida > Ixodida > Ixodidae > Rhipicephalus > Rhipicephalus sanguineus. The sequence goes on along the minus strand of NC_051182.1, from coordinate 117,256,237 downwards.
TGAAAGGCGCCATGCCGATGCCGCCCGTAAACAGTGCTCTAGGAAAGGCCGCCACATACAGTAAATCTTTTCGCTTACGCATCACTTTGACAACTGCCAGAGAAAACTATGCGTGAATGCTACAGCGAAGCTATGAACTTCGATCTAGCACATGCTTTCCCAGGAAAGGCAAGGGGGGTACTCTGGGCGGCTCGCTCCGTATCGGCCTTGACGTTCACAGGAATATAGACGGGTAGGGAAAAAATGGGATGAGCTTGGCAGCGACGCTTGCCTAAGCGTAGCGAGGTGGCGCTGCTGCAGTAAGATGTAGATGCACTGCTTTTCGTTTCATCCCATAAAACACCGTCCGTCCACAAGGCAATGCGATGCTGTACATAGGGATGCATGGATTTTTGCCAAGGAGGTTTGTTTAAGACTCGCTTGGTTCTCGAATTGGATATTATATTGACAGGTGGTCGTCACGGTCAAGAAGGCGGAAGTCAGGCTATTGATTACAACACTCTTTAGTTGGGCGAACTTGTGCCCGGCGAGTGAAAAGTCGAAATACATGCAATACACGCTGTACACTGATATTGGTGATCACGATCGTCGGCCGTCGGTAATCCCATCTTCAACGGAACGCGTCACCTTTTATAAATGCATGATTGAACCTCCCAGCGTTATCGCTGGTGCTGGCGTAAGTTCCCCATTAAACTTGAATATTCGCGTCCTGCGTTCTCTTAACGAAACAATCGCGAAGCTTCCCTAAAGGCGCGTTCACACCGAGCCCGGATATGGAAAGCGCAGAGGCGGATTATCCGCAAAAGCGGAAAACCCGCGGCCGCTTGGCTGGACCGCTTCCAGACCGATTTTCTCCGCGCGGAAAAGGTGGTCGCTTTGGCTGCAGCCAATCAGGGATCTAGACACGCGCGCGCAGTATCGCGTAGTGCCGCAAGATGGCGACACGTCCACTGTGGATTGGTGGATTGCTACGCCCCCATGGCGGAGCGGGCAGAAGGCAACACGGTCGGTCTGAACACTCGCGCGCCCTCGCTGCCTCTCCTCTTTGAAAATCCCCTTGCCCGCTTGCGTGCTCCGCGTTCGTTGTGAACGTGCCTTAACAATGCGGCGCGGCCAGCATCTAGCGGTGCTAACGGTTTTTGCGGGCGAAAGCCGATCACATCAAACTAAAGAAATAAGGACGCGTGATAGTGAGACAATACCACATTGCTGCAGAAGGAAAGCAGGGCTGTGCAGTCGAATATACAAGTAACCATACCATACATGCAATAGTGTAGCAAAAATGGCTACACTCGGCTACTGTTTGCTAAATGGTGACTAATATTGTCGCTTAAATAACGGATAATGTCGGCTAGGGTTAGATAATGTAAGCTACAGTGTTGGCATGGACACTCACTTCGGGGAAATGCCCGTCTCATTAACAGCTGTACTAGAGTGGCGGCACAACGCTGGTCGTACACATGAGGTAACGCAGTACATTTTGGACCTCAATATCTGCCCGTGCCACTTTGGCGCATGTAACATGCCGTTCACCCACCCAGGCGCTAGCCTACCGCATCTGTATACAGTATAGCTTCCTCATTCCTTAATTCATTTACTCATTGCTATGGGTATTGGTGCTTTTTAGGAGCGGAGCTCCTTATAGCATCATCTGGTCGGTCGTCGCTCCATCCGGCGTGTCCCCGCCGTCGCGTCTCCCGTATCATTCAATAGATGGCGCTGTCCCATAGAGATACATGCAAACTGCAGTTGAGTGACGATATACTAGATGGCGCTGTCCCATAGATAGAAAAAATAAAAAATAAAAAGCAAAAAAGCAAAAATAAAGAAAAAGAAGGAAAAAAAGGAAAAAGGAAAAATAATCAAAGCGGCGTATCGCTTTGATTACGGCTGGGTGAAACCTGAACATTTCATGGTGTAACCATGATTGCTTCAGGAGCTTCGCCCAAGCTCTTCATCATTCACCCGTGGATATGCTGTAATTTTTTTGTTGCACCTGTCCTTTGTTTGGTCAGAAATTCGTTGAAGACATTGAAAGTACACCATTCCAGGCATTTCCATTCTTTTGCAGTCGCTTGGTTAAAGGATGACAAGGAAACTTTGTTTAATTTTTGCAGTACGTTTCGTTGTATAAGGTTTGAGTGAAGCTATTTGGATAGCCAGTACAACTCTGCAAAGCAACTTGATCAAGCACGAAGGCTTTCCAGGATTACGTAGGCTAGGCCTGCCCTAATATATTTGGCTCCATTGGCGACGGTCCCAGGCGAACACCAGCCAACCACTTTTCCAAGTTCGTAGAGCACTCTAAATCGCTCACATTTTGTTCTAAACACAATGTCCCTCTTGGCTGTACACACGACGTTTACAATGACCCTCCCATGGCGGAGTACATGTACTCTAAAGCGCTCACTTTCAGTGCGAAGCACCACAGATTTTCGGCAAATCCCACTAATCACCAATCCGGAGTGGCCTGTGATAACCTGATGAGGGAGAGAACAAGCAGAGAGAGAGAAATAAACAGAGAGCGAGAAAGATATAAAAAAGAGAAAGTGTAAAATACTTGCCGAAAAAAAATTCATCGCGAGGCGGTATTTGAACAAGCGCACCCTCGATCCGAACGCGAGCGTCTTAACCACTCGGCTATCCATCACGCTAACAGAGAATAGCACAGCCTCGTGTATTATAGTACAGCGAGGGGGTGGGAAAGGGTAGTGAGCGTGAGGAGGAGAGAATTGTTCGTGAGGAGGAAGGAATAGATAGAAAGAAAGAGGACGCAAGCATTGCATCGTCTAGCGACCAGATACCGCACCATCTGGCCAAGCTGCGCATGCACGGCAGCTGAGCCACGCCCACCGACGGAGATATCGCGCGCAACCTCCGCTCCACAGTGCATAGCCTGGCTGCGCTCGATCGTGCCCAGACAGCCATGTGGCGTCCTAAGAAAGTGCGTACTCGCGATGAGGAAGCCGCGCATCTCGAAGCTAGACGTGTCGGTTGACGGGGAGTAGAAGTGGCGACGGGCCCGTGCTTTGCAGTGCCAAGCTTTGCGGGACTGAGTGAAAAATTCCTGCATTTTTTGTGAACTATTTGCTTTGCAGCGCGGAGGCATGCAAAAAAAAAAAAAGCGCAGTGTGACCTCGTCGGCGGAGTTTATGTTTATTTGGTGTTGCAGCGGACTTTAATGAAAAAATCCGTAAACAGGGGGTAGGTGCTCGAGCCGACGTTTCGACAAGTGGACTTGTCTTGTAACAGTATGGAGAGCTGGGCGAGTTGGTTTGAGGACATTCTTGGAAATATTTCGGCGCGCACACAAAAGACGAAAACGAAAGGCGAGAAGACAAATGGGCGCGAACTCACAACGAAGTTTATTGAAGGAAGTACATGAAATATAACCGAGGGTAGCTCAAGAGCGCATGTGCGTAAAAAGAATCAAACAAACAAGCAAAACATAAGGAAACAAAAGAAAAAACACATCATGACAGTAATTTTGCAGAAGTATCTACAACGTGCAGCAGATTGTAAAAGTCAAGTGCTACTCAAAAAGGTGAACTCCTTGTCAGTTAGTGCAATCGATGGGTTGCTTACGCATTTATCAGCACACCTTCTAATATGGAAAGCTTCAACTATTTCCCGAGTTATCTTGTCTTTATGATAAAACAAAATGTTAGTATCACACCACACAGGATGACATTGGCAGTTCCTGCAATGCTCAGCTAGATGGGAGTTATTGCTATTATCCAATGACTTCATATGTTCATTAAGGCGAGTGTTGATGCATCGGCCAGTCTGACCTATATACACACGACCGCCGGTTAAGGGCAATAAATAAACTGCCCCTATCCTGCAGCTCACGAACTTTCCGCTTTCTTTTGAAAGGCAAACACATTTATTCTTCTTGACTTTTTTGTCGAATTTTTGGTCCACCGCACGACAGATGCGTTGAATCTGTCATTGTCACAGGTGATACAGAGTCTCACACACACATTGACACACACACACATACATTGACACGCAAGGAAAGTGATAATAATTTTTTATTTTATTTATTTATTTACAAGATACTGCAGGTCCGTCTTGGGCCCTAGCAGAAGGGGCAAAAGTGTACTCGTAAAGGCAATACATAGACACATTTACACACAGTGCATTGAAAGGAAAAAAAAAACAAAAGAAAGACAGTGTCTAATTTGTACAGCAAAGCACGCAAGTAATAACACCTTGAACATCTCAAAAAGTATGAGGAAAAGAAAAAGAAAAAAAGCAATATTCACACAATAAAGGAACATAATTAAAATAACCTAACATCAATCCTGAAGACTTTCAATTATTTTTATACTTTGCACTGATGATATTGGCAGCGAGTTCCAGTCGTTAATTGTGTGCGGGAAAAATGAGAACTTGAATAGGTTAGTTTTGGTGCTGTATGGGGTTAGTGATTCTTCATGTCGATGCCTTGTAGTTCGTGACGCCAATGATGTCACGTAGGGCTAAGGGGCAAGTAGCAATTGACGATTCTTCAAGTGAAACAGAAATTTTATTCTGTCAATTTTCCTTCGTAATTGCAATGATTTTATGCCATAAAGAATTGTTAGGGTTTTATGTCTCAACACCACTATATCATTATGAAATACGCCATAGCGAAGGGCTCCGCAAATTTTGACCATCTGGTATTCTTTAACGTGCACTACAGTACACGGACATCTAGCATTTTGCCTCCACCGAAATGCGAGCGCCGCGGCCGGGATTGAACCCGTGACCTTCGGGTCAGCAGCCGTGCACCGTAACCGCTACGCCACCGCGGTCGACGCAAGGAAAGTGAGGGAGCTGAAGACAGAACACCACTGGATGACGCTCAACTGCTATCCACTCGTCCACGTGTTCAGCAAGTGGACTAAGTGGATTACAAAAAAAAAAAAAAAACGGGGTGAATACTTCCCTACAATAAGTCTGCCGAGAGAACCAGGCCTCTCATCATTACCGGTGACTTCCAACATTGACTTATCAAGACTCAACAACGCCTGGCGCTTATACTGCGTGAAAGAAGGTTTGGATGAGGACAGGGCATCAAAAGACCTCGCTGCCAAGTCCAGGACAGGAGGCATCACAGATCATTTCATCGTGAGAGTGCATACCTCGCACTTCACTGCACCTAAGCGCGAGACAGGCAGGACGATTTTCCATGCGATGCGACGGCCGACGCGGCGGTGATGCAGCCGGAGTGGTGACCTTTCATAGCATCGGACAGCCACCATTCTGGCGGCCGCACCGCCGCGTCGGACGTCGCATCGGAAGGAAAATCGCACCGTCTGTCTGTGTCGGCCTTTAGACCCCATCGTAGCCGCGATCACGAACGGATCCGATAACAAGTCCGGTCCAGCTGCTGGTGCTCACTGATCACGGTGATGGTGTCCTTGTTCAAGAACTGTCAAGAACCGCTCCTGCACATACACAATGGGTTCGTGAAACGTGCGTGCGTTCTCCGTCATAACGGACAAGTATAAGCATAACAACTGTAACGCAACTCTAACAACTGGAACTGTTGCGCCTGCGCCTGTCACTCGGCTGCGTACCATATATCTAGGGAAACTTTCCTAAATGAAGCATAGTTGCAGGTAACGCCTGTCCTGTGTATCTGCGTTCCTTTTAGATGCGAAGTATCTTAAGGCGGAGCTCAATCCGGTGGTGGTGGTGTGCGGCGTGACCACCCTTACTGCGCATGCGCATACCCTCTCCACATACCTCCTCTCCACTTCCTCTCTCCACTCACCCTTCTTCCCTTTCCCTCTCCACCTTCCCTCTCTCCTCCCCTCTTCCATACCCCTCTCCACTTCCCCTCTCCCCTCCCCCTTTCCACTCTTCCTCTGAAACGCGGGCTAGACATGCCGAAATTCTCTCCTGCGCAACGCCGCGATGAGCTCGAGCGCATGCGCGTCCCCTCCCCTTCTCTCTCCACTCCTACGCTGCCCCCCTCTCGCCCGCCTGTCGACCGCGTTCCCTGCTCGCCCTGTGAGAATTAACGGCCAGGCTAGATGGAAGATATAACGCACGTAGCGTCCCTCTTCGCGTTCCACGACGCGAGGTCGGTAGCATGCCCAACGAACGCCAACGGAACGCGATCGTGCAAGTGCTCCGGCTTCGCATCGCCTCATGGTCCCCTTTAGCGGGAGATGGTGTAATTTTTGTCCTGTTCGGATTCGCGCTATCCAGTATTGAAGAATATAAGCACTACATATAAGCTTACCGCGTCTGGTGTTGGTAACACACATGTTGCTGTTGGCATCGTTACGCAACTGTAAACAACTGATTATATAATTTATATGCCACTTTCACATTTATCCAGCGTCATTTCGTAACGTTTCGCGCAATGTGAAAAATGGTACGTGGGATCTGCCGAATTTTTTTAATGAAGTCAATTTACGCTGCGTGTCTCCTTCCATGTGCTACTCTACATGGCCATCCCAAATGTCATACCAACAGTGTTTGCAGCAGGTTTCGTCTAGCGAGTATGTAGTTCGTAAAAAAATAAATTAAGCGAACTGTCTATTAGTTACAGATTTCGACGGCAGCGGCTTCGTACGCGAAAGACCCGACATCTGCGAGTGCACAGAAAATGCGGGTGTAGAGAAATGCGGCCCTCTAAGGTACGATTGTCACATTCATATTTGTGCGCGCCGTTTTCGAATAATTGATGCTCTTTCGCTCGTGCGCTTGTCGGCAATGAGCCGTTTCTGATATGGTAATCTTATCTTTTACTGAGGTGACTTGTATTTACGCGTTGCCACACTAAATTGTTGCCTTTATTGTTGCATTTCGTTGTTTCACGCACGGTCGTCGTTGTTGCCTATAGTAACATGAGTGTTGCGCTGCTAAGCACGTAGGCGAAGGTCCCAGTCCCGGCATGGAGGAAGGAAAAAGTTAGGAGGAAGCATTGCACAATGCGAACGAAAGAAATAAAGAAGGATAAAAAGAAAGAAAGAAAGAAAGAAAGAAAGAAAGAAAGAAAGAAAGAAAGAAGAAAGAAAGAAAGAAAGAAGGAAAGAAAGAAAGAAAGAAAGAAAGAAAGAATAATAATAGGTCGGGCACGCGCACGCCAAGCTTCACTTGCTATTATTTGTCCAATAGAGGAACGGCTCCTAATTTTGCTTTATTGCGATAGCAATTACGTGGACACTCTCGGCGGGATTCTGTCATGGCCGTCATGCTAGGATATGTATATGTATGTATACATATGCAGAGCCACAAAGAAAAATAAATCAGAAAAAAAATTTCACGCGCGAGACCGCGGATTCGAACCTGCTACGCCTCGCTCCGCAGCGCACCGCGGTAGAAAATTTTGCCACGTGCTATATGTTCCCCAGCATGCTAACGGCGAGCTATTTACATGCGTCATTTACCGCTGGCGGTAGGCAGAGCTCGCAGGTGCTTCAACATGTTCACTCACCCGCGAGATGGCGCGAAGGGTGCGCTTTAGACGCGCCGGTAGCTACTATGCTAGATACCTTTGATGTTGTGCAAATGAGACGTGGTCGAAGGACACGAGGAACACGCGAAAACAACTTCCCAAAGATGAAAGGCAACCTCTCATCACAATAACGGACATGCATACGGCGGAACACCGAATGAAGAAGGTTTCTGCGAAGTACGGTGTGAGGATGGTCTTCACTGCGCTAACAGGGGTAATAGGATTGTGCGCAAAAGTAAACGGTGAGCACAACAGGACCGAGAATGTAATGTGCTCGACGAGACATGCTAAAACATGCGCAAAGGATGTCCTTTTTAGGACTGCATTTCCCTACGGAGCTCAGTACGTAGGACTGACGGGAAGGCGCCTTAACATGAGGCTACGGGAGCGCCGATACTACTGTGGCCACCTGCAAGCTCGAGACATCTGGCGACACACTGCAGCTGGTGCATGTGCAGTCCAATGTTTGAAGAAACAGAAATTGTGCACAGGTCGAACGAACAGACGAAAAGAGAGGTCGTCGAGGCCTACACCATAAAAAAGACGCCAGGCCTGCGCTGAAACCGCAGCACAGTCACAGCTAAATCTGGAAGAGCGGCGTTTCTAGAGCCCGTTGTAAGCTCTCTTGGGGCTACAATACAAGTACACTAGAAAGAAAGGTACCCACTACGTTATAAATCACAATTTTTGTGAAGTCGGGAAGCACCTTCTAAGCCATTATTTGTCATTCTGCGAAGAAGCGAGGCACCGGCTACACGTCTGTAAGGCATTATGTGCACTTTGTTGACGCGACGACTGATGACGATGAAGAATTATGGCTCAGCCCTTTGTAATGGGTTGGAAGCTTTAAACGTCCCACCAGTTATGTAATTTGCATTGGGTGACGCCCGGTCGCTATTTCCCTCTCCCGTCATGCTGTATAACGTACGTTGACGTGGGAGAGAGACGGGGGGGGGGGGGCGAAGAACTTTACTGAGACCCCGAGGAAATGGATCATGCGCTTATGGGCTTCCTTGGCAGCCAATACAAGTGCACTTGCGAGGAACCCACTACGCTATAAGTCATTGTAATTTTACTGAGACCCCGAGGAAATGGATCATGCGCTTATGGGCTTCCTTGGCAACCAATAGAAGTGGACTTGCGAGGAACCCACTACGCTCTAAATCATTGTAATTTTACTGAGACCCCGGGGAAATGGATCATGCGCTTATGGGCTTCCTTGGAAACCAATACAAGGGCACTTGCGAGGAACCCACTACCCTATAAATCATTGTAATTTTTGAGAAGTAGGGAAGCAGGCACTGTGCCATTTTTCGTCATTCTACGGAGAGCCGTTGTACCTGCTAAACGCATGTAAGGCATTATGCGCACTTTGTTGATGCTGTGCCTGATGACGACGAAGAATTATGGCAGAGCCCTGTAATGGGTTGGAAGCAAGGAGGTTTAAACCTCCTTGGTTGGAAGCATTCAACAACCTACTCGTTGCGCAAGTCGCATTATGTGACGCCTAGTTACAGAATTCGCGTTGTGCGACGCTTGGTGCTTATTTTACTCTTCTACCACGCTATATTGCATATGCTAATGTGGTTCCTTCCCGCCATGAATACTGTGTAGGACCATTTTGCAAAGTAGTTTCAAGCACCGGCATGGCTCAGAGGTTGAATACTGGGCTCCCACGCAAAGGGTCCAGGTTCGAACCTCGTTCCATCCTGGAATTTTTCCTTATTTCGATCGATACTGGTTACGGACACCGGCGGCGGCGGCGGACAACTACGGCGCCAAAAACGGCCGGTGAAATGATCTCATAACAGCTTTCGCTGTAACAAAGGCTGTGCGTGTATAAGCGCCCCGTCGATAACGCTCAGCCAAAAGGAAATACAGCTAACAGACGAGGCTAGATAGCGTCGGTAGCTAGCGCATCTCTGCGCCTGCGTGCAGCCACAGTGTATATATCTTATGTTCATCACCATGTTAAACAATTGACAGTTTGCGCTGAAATCTTTGTTGCACATATGTGTCTTCCCTGTGCACGGTTCGTTTTACAGCGAAAGCTGTTATGAGATCATTTCACCGGCCGTTTTTGGCGCCGTAGTTGTCCGCCGCCGCCGCCGCCGGTGTCCGTAACCAGTATCCCTCGAAATAAGAAAAAAAAAACGAAATAAGAAAAAAATTCCAGGATGGAACGAGGTTCGAACCTGGGCCCTCTACGTGGGAGCCCAGCATTCAACCTCTGAGCCATGCCGGTGCTCGAAACTGCTTTGCAAAAGGGTCCTATACAGGCTTTATGTCGGGAAGGAACCACATTAGCATATGCAATATAGCCTGGTAGAAGAGTAAAATAAGCACCAAGCGTCGCACAACGCGAATTCTGTAACCAGGCGTCACACAATGTGAATTGCGCAACGAGTAGGTTGTTGAATGCTTCCAACCCATTACAAAGGACTCTGCGATAATTCTTCATCGTCATGACGCACAGCATCAACAAAGTGCGCATAATGCCCTACATGCGTATCGCAGGTACCAACGCTCTCCCTAGAATGACGAAAAATGGCACAGTGCCTGCTGCCCTACTTCTCAAAAATTACAATGATTTATAGCGTAGTGGGTTCCTCGCAAGTGCACTTGTATTGGTTGCTAAGGAAGCCCATAAGCGCATGATCCATTTCCCTGGGGTCTCAGTAAAGTTCTTCCCCCCCCCCCCCCGCCGTCTCTCTCCCACGTCAACCTATGTTATACAGCACTGACGGGAGAGGGAAATAACGACCGGGCGTCACCCAATGCAAATTACATAACTGGTGGGCCGTTTAAAGCTTCCAACCCATTAAAAAGGGCTGAGCCTTAATTCTTCATCGTCATCAGTCGTCGCGTCAACAAAGTGCACATAATGCCTTACAGACGTGTAGCTGGTGCCTCGCTTCTCCGTAGAATGACGAATAATGGCTTAGTAGGTGCTTCCCAACTTCCCAAAAATTGTGATTTATGGCTAAGTGGGTACCTTTCTAGTGTACTTGTATTGTAGCCCCAAGAGAGCTTAACGGGCTCTAGAAACGCCGCTCTTCCAGCTTTCGCTGTGACTGTGCTGCGGTTTCAGCGCAGGCCTGGCGTTTTTTTTTTTGTAGTTTCCGCAAGAAACGTTGATCATGTTTCACTGACTAGCTTATTGTCAAGTTTTTCGCCTAAATAACCTCAAATAGTTGCTAAACTTATTCTAAATAAGCATTAAGCAGTCTCCGCCGGCTTTTAACGCTTAAAAGTACATGTGTGTTACTTATATTGCCACTTTTGCTAGCATTGAATAGCGCTAATATTAAATGATTTCTAAATAATTGCATAGGAAACAATGACAGTGGTAGTGTAATGGCCGTGTTCTTGTGGTCTAGCAGAGCGATCTTTCACCCCAGCTTTTCCTGTAGAGTCAGTACAAACCCTTTGCTAACGGCTTGGTTTAGCTGTCCAGCGAGAAGCGAAGTGCGGCAAGCGAACGAGAAGGGGATGCTAACAGGGCCAGATAATTCAATCGCGTTCCTCCTTAAAGACAAGGTCAAAGAATCATCCAAGTCTTTTTTCTTGCATTCGGCTAAAGCTTGCAAAGAGAGTGTAACGCATGTAAAGGATTTTAGTCCGTCGTCGCATGAACTGACGGTGCTAGTTAACTGCTGAGCAGAAAATTGCCGCGGTAACCAGATAAACTATGGGGGCAATGCAGAGATGTTCTCATAGGGGCGCGTACGTACATTCGGCTCCACCATAGAGAAAGAAAAGTAAGTTAAGAGAGGACACTCCGCGAAATCTGGCCTCAGGAAGTACGTCACGACTACGTAACGAACTAATGCTCTCACCAAACGCCAGAGGGCTCAAGCGCGAAAAAAAAAAGTTGTCATTAATCCCACAGAACTGTGTTTACAAAATAATAATTATATGCCCAAATTAGGCATGGTCTTTATACATAAAAACAATTTATTCAACACACCTTACGTGGTTATTTTTATTCAGCCGTACTGTCATAAACACCATCTCCCAGCGACGAGCGAAGAGCCCATGCATGACAGCGGGAAGGTTTCGTCCACGTCGGCTGCGTCGGTGTTTTCGTGAGTGAGACAACCGGTGAGGCATGTTTTCAAGCGAAGCTTGTAGAATGACATGTTGTTGGGCTAGTTGGGTCATTTATTCAGAAAAAGGTTACAACTGCGCGAATAAGACACCATGCAAGAAACATAGAAACACGCACACGCACACACACGTTGCGCTTCGTGTGCTTGCGTTTTTCTATGTTTCTTACGTGGTGTCTTATTCGAGCAGTTGTAACCTTTTTCTGAAGGTTTTAAGGACGGCGAGGTTCGCTAAAAAACAGTTTGGAGCTCTATGCGGCAGCTTGACGTGAACATTGTGCAACGTATGCGTCAAGCCGAGGCGACGCGCGCTGCGTCTGGCACCGACGCGAGCGTCTGTGCGCTGAACTCGGTGCGAAACATTGAGGAGCGTTCGCTGGGCCTCGCATGCTTCACGACGTGCTTCCCGAAGCCTCGGACCACGAATAAATCCTGGCTTTTCTGGTATATTGTGTCGTGTGGTTTCTGTGCGCTCTTTTTTTTCTGTGCATTATTTCCGTTAATCCCAGTCGTGACTCGCGACTTCATTACTATGTATATTTCATATCTTCCTCCTTCAACCTTGTGCGCTGTGTTTTTGCCAGAGATCCTTACGCCCCAGTGTATCATACTTCACCAGCTTCTGCCAACTCTAGCGATGTGGGCGTTGTCTGTGTTCTCTCTGTATTTGTTAGAATGTTTGTTACAATTTATTTGTAAGCCGAGATCCATTCGTTGTCTACCTTGCATTTCTGTGCGATGCTGTTCTCATTTCGCGCTTTTTATATGCTCAGCCTCTACCTTGCTTCGGAATAAAAACATTGCGGATACTCTGTCTCTTTGACTGATACATAGATTGACCGCTTGTTCCAAAAGAAAAACACAAGCGCGATGAATAAAGCCGTAGTGAATTATGATTACCTGCATCTCTTTCTATTATAACTTAATCGAAATAAAAATTACGTCACGACTTCACTTGGCACGAACCATTAAACTAGACAAAATAGGAAATTGCTAAATCACAACGAAAAATAATAGCTTTGCCATTTGGGCAAAGAAAAGTAGTCTGAAATCATTAACTTTCGCCATAGCCAAACGTCGGTTACGCAGAGCAATTCAAGATTCGCGCCAGTGAAACCGAAACAGGAAGCGCACGCCACTTGCTCTCACCAACCACCAGGTGCGCTAGGGTCGATTGGGCCGCTGGGGTCTATGGGAGTGTCCACTCTTAACTTTTTTTTCTTTCTCTATGGCTCCACTGGCAGTCTTCCCAGGAACCACGTTGCGTTAACTCTCACCGAAGTATTGCGCACAACAATTTGAATGTGTAAACTTTCTCAGGCGAAACTGACCTGCGAAGCTGGCGATTGTGTTGTCAGGCTGGTGAAAGAATCTCACGTGACTTATAGAGGAAACTGGGGCTCCACCAAACTATTGGGCGGGAAGTTAGCATCCGCGCCCCCACCTTTTCCTTTCAACACTCTCCGGCGGGACGCGCCTTCCGACGCCGCGCCCACGGCCACGCTGGCGCCGCCGGATTTGAAGTCCGTTGCAAAGTTTAGTGGTCTGCTTTTAATGAGGCGTGCGTTGGCCGTCGTGGGCAGTTCCGTGATGCTCGCTCGCTGTCTGCTTGTGCGCCGCGATGTTTTGCGGCTCGCGCTGTTCGTTAATTGTGCTTTGTTGCTCGAATACATTCAGAACAGTTGCCGGAAGATTCTTCCAGCTCCGAAAATAACGAAAGGTGAGCGCACCATTTGCATCACGGTTTTCGTTGTGCCGATTCGTGTTTACGTCCATACAGATTAGCGCTTTTGAGCAGTTAGGCAACAGTTAATGTTTTCGAAAATGACTGATTTGAAATGAGCATGATGCTCCACGTTTTCATCGTTATAGGAACAAGCCGCGGAGATAAAGCCCGTGCGACGTCACTATAGTTTCACTTTTACAATTCCGATAGAACCGCGTGCTTGAAGGCGTGCTTTGCATTTGTGTCCGGCTAATCACTCACCGACGCTTATAAGCGAGTTTCTGAGGGTGTAGGTAGATGTATGAAAACTTTTACTGCTCTGAGACGAAGAAGCAAATTCACTTTTGCGCGAGTCAACGGCAATCTTTATCTCGTTTGCTACTTGTCACTTTTCATAAGCATGGAGGCGTCGCTGGAGCGTTCCGGATGGCCAGAGCTGATGAGGTTGCCCAGGGAAAAGCTGCAAAACTGCAGAACAGGCTCATTTCAAGGACAGATGGCATGAATCCTAGAATCACATTTGTCCATTTTCTGGATGTTTATCATAACTAATTATATGAAAATGAACGTTTCTTCAAATGAAGTTAATGAAGTGCGGGCAATATTTTGTCATGTTCTGTCGGCTAGTAGTGTCGGTTAGTGTTGCTTACATCGCAGTTGTAATGGCCAAACCTTTGATGGCAGTTGATAACGTTGGATAATTGTGAGTTATTCTGGAATACCACGTAGTGAAGTCTGTTACCTGTAGATTAGGGTTGCGATTCTTGGCTCTTGCTGGCAAATCTTGGCTACAGTCGTGTAGTCCTGGCGATGCGCTCCTTTGAAAATATGGTGAATATTACATAAGTACTGCTCTTAGCACTCTTAAAGTGTACGCTCTAAGAAAAAAATAAAAAAATCACAGCATATCCACGGAGTGAATGATGATGAGTGGGCGAAGCTGCGGAGGTTCATCGGTAAACCGTGAATCTTCCGTGAATTCTGCCCAGTACATCATCACCGACGTGAGATCGGGCGCGTTTATACTAAAGGTTCGATGAGTTATGACGACTTGCAGCTCACTTTAATTTTACATGTACGCTGTGAATTTTCATTGTTTAGAAAACCATTGCTTTAGAAAACACCTTGCGTCTTTCGTTAAGCAGCTGGCGTCTTTTTCGTTTTGCTTTAGAAACATCTGGCGTTCTTTCGTTTTGTTTTTACAAAACATCTGGCGTCTTTCGTTGGTTTATTTCATCAATCAACGGCGTTTTGAACAAAATTTTTATTGTTTAATCACGCACAGGAGAAATCTCACCAGGCACTACCTTGGAGGTAAACAATGGCTGCTAATGGGAATGAGAGACAGAAGAAGTCGGCTTTTAGCTAACACTTACACTTCTACAGACACAGAAGAATTCGGCTTTTAGTTAACGCGCACGCTGCGAATTTTTTATTGTTCAACAACGCACAGGAGAAATCTCCCACCGGCACCACCTTGGAGGTCAAAGGGTAAGACTTGTTACTCACTACTACGAGCACGACGAGGGACGAACGGGTGCCGCCTTAAGGAGCTTCGCCCCTAAAAACCGAGTATTTGGGGAGTATTTCTGCCACACAACAATAATCTTCATCTGGCTTGCTCGCTTTTCCTTTTTTGAAAACCCGGCTCTCGTCACTTTCCTATCAAGAATGCTATGTCACGCTGATAACGCGCTCGCCGTTCGTGACCGGGAAGTGCCTTGAGCGCGGTGATAACGCGAGGAAAGCACGCGAGGTGGATGACGATTATAGTTGTGTGGCAGAAATACTCCCCAAATACTCCATTCTTAGAGTTTATGCACAATAAAAAGAAGAAAAATAACCTCTGAAAAAAGTGCCAGTATTGATTCTTTGCTGACTGCTTCGCGTAACATGACTACACGCACTGCGTGCCACGTTTTTTTTTTCCGCAAATTCCGCTAAAGCATGTAAAGCAACAGGAACGTTTATTTATAATGTTTGTCTGGTTTTACGTGAATTGTGAAAGCTAATTTACTATTCAGATACGAGTTGATGGGTTACCCAGAGAAATAACGGTGGCTATAGGCATAGCTTAAGCCTTGAGTTCCTGTATGCATTGGCTCCATTGGCAGTGTTCTCGACGCAATCACGGAGGTTTTAAAAGAAATTCTGGAGTGGAAGCTTTCGCAACGCCTTCCCAGCGAAATTGAAGCCAGCTTTTGCCCGCCAAAGATCTCGGAAACATGTTCTTTTCTGGTGATGCCTACATGGAGATCAAATGGCTTTGATCTGTTAGTGCAAATACTACGTTAATCATAAAATAAGAGATCGTTGTTGCCGACAAATGTAACCCACCCAGAGAACTATTGGCGATTGATCGCCAATAAAATTTGCCATAATTTTGAGGCTTATTTAC
Organism: Rhipicephalus sanguineus; assembly: GCF_013339695.2. Lineage (NCBI taxonomy): Eukaryota > Metazoa > Arthropoda > Arachnida > Ixodida > Ixodidae > Rhipicephalus > Rhipicephalus sanguineus. The sequence goes on along the minus strand of NC_051182.1, from coordinate 117,240,545 downwards.
GGAAACTAGTAACACAAAGACACACTTGGAGCAGTATCTGACGCGTAAAAGTTGCCATATTAAACTCGTCTGGCGTGCGTGGAAAACGCTCGCTTTCCTTCGCCAAACGCCGATGGTTCATCTTGCCCCTAATAAAATGGCGGGCGCAGCTGCCATCTTTTGGTGGGCACGGCATCACTCTTTCGCAATACTCGGCACTCCAGCATTTCTTTTTAACCTCCTTGGACGCAATGCTGGCGAAGGAAAAGTCAAACTATGACGTAGTGGAATAATACTGCAAACTATTCCCATTTTTCCAAAAGCGCAAGAACAGCTGCATATAACTCTCCCATTGTGCATGGTACACTGCTCTATACTCACTCTATTTCCTTTGGCGACGAAACGAAGGCTGCAGACAAAGTGCGTGAATGCTCCCACTCAGTGTAACTCCCCAATAAAGCACTCCTTTGGGCTAGTTTCTACAAGTTTAACATAGATTGCGTAATATTGTGCTGCGTGGGTGTTACAGGGGGTACACTAACGGAGATACAGAAAAATACAACCAGAACAGGTGGGCGCAATTCCGCAGTTTGGTCTTAATTTTCTACCGTTTGAATGAAAAAAAAAATGTTTTATTTCCTAGAGGATGAAATTAGATCAGGATGCAATATTCTCACATATGTTTTATCTTTTGTTTCAGTGCAGATGCTTCTGCTTTGCGATTTATGCAGGGGCGCATCTTACGCACGCTTTATTGCGTTCCCCAAAGTCAAAACGGCGTTGTCCTCTGGATGTGAGCGTTTTTGACGTCATGGTTTTTACGCTTACTCGAAACGAGAAGATGAACGAAGCTCCACTGGACCAATGGCCATGTCATGCTGTTTCTCCAACAGCTTTCAGCCAATGGTATTCCTTAGAACCCTTGCATTTCTGTAAATAAGTCGGTGTAGTATTGTATGATATTGTATTGTATTACACTGTAACACGTATCGGTGGCCTGGCATCCTAGAATCTGGCGCAGCGAAGTAACGTTTTTGTGGACGCTTTCATTTTATTGCGATAGCAATTAAATAGACACTCTAGGCTGATTTTTGGCATCGCCGTCACCGTCTGTCGACGCCGTCATGTCCCGGATATGTATATGCATGTATATATATATATATATATATATATATATATATATATATATATATATAGGCACAAGGAAAATAAAGCAGAAGAAAAAAATTCTGAAGTACCCGACCGCGGATTCGAACCAGCAACCTACTTGCTACCCAGCACGCTGCGTTAGACAACTCAGCCACACGCCATGTATGCGCCGGCGAGATAACGGCGAGCTATTTATATATACCATGTATTGCTGGTGGTAAGCAAATCTCGGAGGAATGTGAGCATGTTTTCTATCACGCAACGCTCCTAATTTTCTTTCAATTTGAAAAGTGCCCTTGAGTCGCGCACGACAAAGTGGCCCTTTTCTGTACCCACCAAGGAGGTACCCAGTCGTGATCTGGAAGGAAAAAAAAGAGAAAGAACACCGGGAACACCTAAGGTCCCTAGATAAAACAAGTTTTCAAGGTAGCGACACCCTTCCTTTTCCTCCTCGCTTATTTGCCTGGAGCGCCCCCAAGAAGGGTCAAAGCGTGCATAAAAAAGGGAGTGTTTGTGTTCAGTTATTACGGCGGATAGAAATATTTATAGCAAATGAAAAATAAATGAGACGTAGGATAAAAGGTTACTTAGTTGAATATAAGTGGTACAACATAAGAAGAAGCGTGATGTGTGTTACCCAACTGGCAACGTTGTTATAGTTTTATATTTCACACCATTATCCATGGCGTCTCGCATCGTACGTCGTAGTTCGTCCCGGTTCCTCCAGTTCTCCGAATGTGTTTTGCTCGTGAATATGATGTGGCACAGTTAACGTGCTTCTTGCTGGATCCTGTGATCCTGACTGACCACAGGGCAGCACCTTGTTGTGACGTTGTGACGAGTGATCATAGCCGTTTGTGCGCACACAGGCAAAAGTCGTGGCCAGACTAGAACGAACGCTTGACTAGCAGCATTGCTATGACAGTTTTTTCTGGAAAAAAACATCCATTTTCGCAATCATGATGCCAGGTAATCGTGGTGCATGTTTTATTATCTGGGTGACTACGGAAGAGACCGCGGCACCTCAATGCGGGTGCACGCAACTTAACGACAAGTGGGGTTCTACCAGTTTGGTGTCCCGAAGTGATGAACATTGCGACGATGTCGTCGCCCTACCATCAGCGGCAAGTACCAGAAACAGACTTAAAAAGCGTTGGCACAGCGTCGCGTTTGAGCCTGTTTACGCCGCGTTCAAGAGCAAGTGACTCGAACTGGTCTGGCATGAAATGTCCCTGAAAGTGCAGCCACTTCAGCTGTATTCAACTGTACGTGCATACGCACAAATATTTGTAACGAATTTCACGTACTAGACGCGCGTTAGACGCGCGTTCTGTAGCGTTTCAACAAAAGGCGACAAATCAACTCGCCTCGCAAAGCCGCGTCTACGGCGTTGCACGGAAGTCCTCGCGTCAAATGTTTTGTAGCCACACTTCACGGCGTGCCCTATTACGGATACCACGAGGTATGTTGTAGAGGGAAAAACCGCCTTCTGTTTTGTTGCTGCAGCCGACAGCACAGTACTTGACATATTCAAAATTCACGGCGAAGCATGTTCGGCCGACTTGGCGTCAACTGGAACGCTCCTCTTCTACAGCTTGTCTTGGATACGATTTCGTATTTCGTCGCGGCAAGAATCCGACTGGAACCATATGCACATGCGCACTCGTTTTGAACCTTTTGCTTTATAATAAATATCACCACCCTCCACTAACAGCATCACGTGCAACGAATTCACCAATCACAGACGCAAATGATGGAGAAAAGGAGGGGTAGGCGCGAGAGTGAGGAGGAAGGCGCAAAGAGCAATGAGTGTCGCTACCTTGAAAACTTTTTTATCTAGGGACCTTAGGAACACCTTGCATCAGACGCCCCCGTGTGGCTGGAGACGCAGGGTGTAACTCCACGCGCCACAGTTTAAAAGGAAAAGAAATATCTAAGAGAGTCTGATTCTCCGTTGTCGACACTTGCAGACGCAGCGCTCCTAATTTTCTTTCATTTCGAATACTGCCCTTGAGACGCGCACGATAAAGTGGCCATTTTCTATACCCACTCGGGATGTGGAAGGAAAAAACATGGCTCATCCCTCAGTCATAGGAATCGGTATAACACGAAAGTGAAACGTGTCTTCACAGACGTAGTTGAGCGTTTGTTGCGCATTCTTTCGCCCCAAGGGCGAAGGAATGAATGCTACAGCAACAAATTGTAATGTCACGCGAAGAACGGCAAGCAGCTCCAAACTTGCAACGCACTGCTCAAGCAGAAAGGACGCACGGAACGAACATACTCAGGATGAGAGCGAACAAACTGTCACATTTGTAACTTATTTCTGCGTGAGCACTGCACTCTTTTCGCAAAAGCGGCCGCTGCAGTGAGCCAAGTGACCTTCGCGCTCTCAACGCGAAACGTACAAACCGCCGCGATCACGTGATAAGCGCACGCACGAGCGACCACGCCCTGTAGAGGCGGGCGCTCGTCGCAACGGCGATGATCTTTAAAGCGCGCTCTTCGAGCCCTTCGCGCCATCTCGCTAGTGATAACGAAAACACGCTGTAACACCGATCTCTGAGTATCGCCACCGGCAAATGGTGTATATAAATAGCTCGCAGTTAGCATTGCGAAGAACGTGCCGTCCGTGGCCGAATCATTTCGCGCTGCGTGCTGCGGAGCGAGGGCTCGTAAGTTCAATTCCCGGTGACGGAACTTTTAAATGCGAATGCATTTCTTAGTCGGGCTATGTCAGGCGTCCGGCGTTGTCCGCGCGCCTCTCCGCTCTCACTCCGTCTCCCATAGCAACAGCTGCGGGCGCGCGCACTTATCCTCGCCCCTAGCAACCGGAGCAGGTGGTGCGGGCGGAGTAGCGGAGAGTGAGTGTAGAGGAGGAGCGCGCTCTGGCGTGTGAGGGCGCTCGCAGCGCGGGAGCTCGGCGGAGCTCCCGCGTGTGTGGAGAGAGTGTAAGAGAGGGTAGGTGCAGTGCTTCGCCGCTCCTTCTCTCGCCGTTCGCTCTCTCCTCCCTGCGCCACCGCCTCAATGCAGTGCGTTTGAAACGCGTTTGTAGCGTTTGTGCTGGCTTGGCACAGCCTGAAAACAGCGCGTTCTAAACGCGTTTGTGCTGCATTGAAGGCGGTGACAACATCCCAGAGGTGATTACGAACGCACGTAGGAAGCGTTCGTTCAAAGAGGCGCCCAAAAGGGAGACACTTGAGCGCGTCGACGTGTCCAGCTTTACGCCAATAAAATTACTACGCCGTGTACTCTCGGCGCAAGAAATGCATTCGCATTTCCTCACGATTCCCTTCGGGGAGGTGGGGGCATTTTTTTTCTTCTGGTTTTTTTTTCCCACTGTTAGTCTTTATATTTTACAACGTCATATCCGTCACGGAAATACGTCAGTGGAGCCGTGGTGGACCCCGGCATAAAACACTTTCGTGTTAAAAAAAAATGGCCGCGTATCTGCGTGCTTCGCTGCAAATGTCGTCTAAAGACGATAGAAGATGCGCTGCGTGAGATATGATCGCCATCTGGCAATACGTCGGGTAACGTGAATATAGGCGTTGCGGGCTGTGTGTTGCGGGCTGGTAGTCCCGGCGCAGCAGCAGGTGAAGACCGGCGGTGACCAACGCGACCGGCGGGGACGCCAGCCAGCCCGTACACGCGGTTTGGCGCTAAGCGCCGAAGCAGAAGAAACGTCCGCACTCAACGAGTACTCTTCACACTCTTTTATATTCACGTCGCCTGGGTAAAGCAGGAATGCCAGAGCGGCGCCCCATGGCACTCGTACATAAAGTCCCTTGATATAGAGAAAGTAGCGACACTCTCCTCCATATCCTCTCCCAAGTGTCCAACCCTCCTCTCCCAAGTGTCCAAACCGTATCTATCTCCTCTCCCAAACGACCACCGTGCGGGCGCCGGCCCTATAACGCGGCACACGCCGCTTCCTATCAAGAATGCTATGTCACGCAGATAACGCGCGCGTTTCCCAGGCAACGGCCCGTGAAGCGGGGAGGTGGAAGGCGGGAGAGGAGGGTGCTCGGCGTGGCGGCTTGGTTAAAAGAAGGACGGTACTTTCCCAAAATATCCAGGGACTTTACTCGTACAGTGCTTTAAACCTCCTTGGTACAGTGCAATACTGAACTGAAACCGAAACACAACAATGAGCTCGCGCAGAGGGCACGGAGGAAGCCAAGTTTCGGCGCAGTCGCATTTTCAGCGCAGCTTAAGAAACTAGGGTCTCTAGAATTACGTATCTATGTATTTTCTATTAAAGGAACACACCCCTAATACTTACCTAGTGATGTTGCGCCTCAGATAAGCGTGATATTTGCTTTTTGATCAACCATGTACACAAGTATGAACCTAGTGAGCCGTTCACGATGGCTGGCCCTTGTGCAAGTGGTTCAATTTTGGCCGAGTGGCTGAATCGAGGGACGTGCCGACAAACAGAAATACAGACAGAAAGACAGACCAAAATTTCTGCGTTTAAGTTCCCCAAGAAAGACTATTGTCTTTAAAAAAGACAAAGAACACCGGGCACACCTAAAGCCCCTTGATGTTGGAAAGTAGCGACGCTCCTTTATCCACGCCGGCTCACCCTCGCCGCGCCGTCAACCTCCTCTTTTTTCACCCTCTCTTTCGCGGAGCCGGCGCATCCGCAACGCTGAATGGCTGCGACGCGCGATAGCTCCCAGTCAGGTGACCCTGACGTCACGAGAAGCGAGCGCAAGCAAACTTCGCGCGCTTTCAGCTGCTCACGCCCGCCATGAACCCTCCAGGCGTCAACCCTCCAGGCGTGTGTGTACGGGTGTGTGCAGGTGTATGCGTGTTTGTATGTGCGCCTGCGTTTGTATGTGCGTGTGCGCACGTGTTAACGTGTGAGTGCATGTGCGTGCGTTTGTGTATTCGCGGTGTTTTTGCGTGAACGCACGTATGTGTATGCGTGCGCCTGCGCGTGCGTGTCTGTATACTCTGTATCACTTGTGCATGCGCGTGCGTTTCTGTATCGCTGTGTATGTGCGTGTGTGTCTGTATCGCGTGTGTATGTATGTGCCTGTGTCTCAGTATCGCGTGTGTATTTATGCGCGTGTGTGTCTGCATCGCGTGTGTATGTGTGTGCGTGCGTGTCTGCATAGCGTGTGTATGTATGTGCGTGCGTGTCTGCATTGCGTGTGTATATATGTGCGTGCGTCTCTGCATAGCGTGTGTATGTATGTGCGTGCGTGTCTGCATTGCGTGTGTATGTATGTGCGTGCGTGTCTGTATCGCGTGTGTATGTATGTATGTATGTGCGTGCGTGTCTGTATCGCGTGTGTATGTATGAATGAACGTGCGTGTCTGTATCGCGTGTGTATGTATGTATGAGCGTGCGTGTCTGTATCGCGTGTGTATGTAGGTAAGAGCGTGCGTGCCTGTATCGCGTGTGTATGTAGGTATGAGCGTGCATGCCTGTATCGCGTGTGTATGTACGTGCGTGCGTGTCCGTATCGCGTGTGTATGTATGTATGAGCGTGCGTGTCTGTATCGCGTGTGTATGTATGTGCGTGCGTGTCTGTATCACGTGTGTATGTATGTGCGTGCGCGTCTATATCGCGTGTGTATATATGTATGAGCGTGCGTGTCTGTATCGCGTGTGTATGTATGTATGAGCGTGCGTGTCTGTATCGCGTGTGTATGTATGTGTGTGCGTGTCTGTATCGCGTCTATATGCGCGTGTATATGTATGTATGTGCGTGCGTGTCTATATCACGTGTGTATGCGCATGTGTATGTAAGTGCGTGCGTGTCTGTTCGCATGTCCACGCACGTGTGTCTATAACACGTGTGTACGCGCGTGTGTATGTATGCGCGTATCTATATTGCAAGTGTATGAGCGTGCCTGCCTGTATCCCGTGCGTATGATCGTGTGTATCTATGTGTGTGCGTGTCTGTATCGCGTGTGTATGCATGTCCGTGTGTGTACGTATGTGCGTGTCTTTATCACGTGTGTATAGGCGTGTGTGTGTGCCTGCGTGCATGCATCGTGTGCGTGCGTGCGTGTCTGACAGCGGCATTGACACAAAAAGGCTTCGGGCTCACTCATTTGGCCCAATTTAAGTAAACCACCACATTCCTTCTTGGGTGCCTTCTTTTAGCTCATCAAGACCACAATTATGAAAAAAATTCTCGCCTATACTTTATGCTGGTTACATTATATGCGTTAATACACCGTGTTAAGGACAGCCCAGGCGGCGACGGGAAGGTAAACCACTCAGCAGCCAGTTGATATACTCATTTTTTTTCGAAGCGCTTATTTGTATATACCGAAGCGTCTTTAAAAATATATTTGTCACTTTGTTCTATCGGAAGCCCACTTTCGTCATGACTATTGCTTAAGAAACAGGTTCTCATTTGACGCTTCAAGGGGCCGATTAAACAAGCGCGCGCAGTGATTTTAATGCGGTTGCGGCGAGCCAGTGGAGGGTTCAGCGTGCCGTGCGCAGCGCGCCGGCCAGGGGAGGGGAGAAATCCGAGGAGAATTGAGGAGGAAAACGCGCGCGCGGAGGAGAGTGTCGCTACTTTCTAGATCAAGGGACTTTAGGCACACCTTGCATCAGACGCCCCCTGTGGTAGGAGACGCAGAGGGTCACTCCACGCGCCGCAGTTTAAAAGAAGAAGAAATGTCTAAGAGCGCCTAAATTCTAAATTTCCCCATTTATATTAACCGTCTGTTTCATGGCCAATCCCCCGTAGTGGGTAAGAACATAGGCGTAACAACTGTGACAGTTGTTGGTTCACGCTTGCCCTGTGCATGCCTGTGCCTTCATTTAGGGCGTCCTTCTTTGTGGTTCAGCGGCACGCTGCAAGTATCGACCTGCTTCTGGTTCTTCGCGTGACATCTCGATTTCTTGCTATCGCATTCATTGCTTTGCCCTTGCGGCAAAACTGTGACTTTTATTGTCCTCTACTAGTTTTTACAAGTAAATAAATTTGATCGATCTGTAGAGAACTCGTTATTTTATCATTTGTGTTGTTTATTTCGTATTTTGTGAGCTCTAAATTTGCCAAAGCGCGTTCGCCTGTGTTCGTAGCGCTTGCCTCCGCTTGCCCTTGCCACTCACTCAGCGAAATCGCAAGTCGGATCGCGCTTGGTTACTTCGCTCTGTTACCGTGCCAAGTATGAATACGGGAAAGATGAGACATTGGATTCGGCATGCAGCGAACCATAGCCGCAGTAAACCACGTCGAGCATGTCAACCAAGTATTAGATGACGATGGCTAAATCGGGGCATCACATGTATTTCGCGGCCCTGTGGTGTTTTAACCCCGGATGTCCAGTTCAGCGAAGGTTTTGAGGTCTCCTAGTGACAACGTGTCAGCACATATATTTCGGACTGTTATTTGAGCAGTTATTCATTTTGCACGACTACATAAGTAAACAAATTTCTCTGCGACACTGACAAAAGCGCAGCGTCACGACCAATTAGCGCCGACCTGCTGCCGGCGAATTACTTCTAATGAAAGGCTTGAGTGTGCATTGGTTGAGCTATACAATCTGTTCGTCTTTTACTTTTGGCAATTAGTTAACATGATGCAAAGCAATCATTGGCCCCTTCCTGTTCCCTGGAAATGTGTGTAGCCAGTTTGAAACATTGTGGTTTTGTACTTCTAATACTATCACTGAAATACGTGCAATGTACTCAACGTTTTGGGAATGTGGCTCAACAGGGATGGTGGCTGGAGCGTTTCGACAAATTAACTTTTCTTTGTCAAGGCAATGCAGCTGCTTTGACGAGGACAAGACAACTTGTGGAAACATTGTCTGCAGTGACATTTTCTGTCCAACACTTTCCCTTCGCTTTAAGCCTCCCTTTCCCCCAAGACTTCGGTCTTGTTTGGTACTCAAGTTGTGTAAGAAAAATATGTGCGCCTTCATAGCAGACATGCCTGAGTCATGGACCGCGTGGCCAGCTCATGATTGTCGATAATTTTCACTCATTTGGATCGGATATTGTTTTTGCACATTTTTGCTCAATATGTACACATCTGTGCGTTGAATTAAAACTGCTTTTGCAGATTGACGCTTTCACACAACATGAATCTCTTGTTTTCTTTTGCAGTAGGAAACGTGTAATAAAAAACAGAAACGTTCAAATTTTTCGTGTGTTGATCGGATTTTATTGGGAAATCGGTCAGCTTTGGTTCGTCCACTTCGCAACACACGAACAAGAATAAAGAACAGTTAACAAAACTTAATGAATGGCCGTGGCGCCCGAGCGGCCAGCGGACATGCAAGAGAGCACGAACACATTCTGCCTCCATGCGAAGTGGGAAAGGAGGGCTTCCGCGGCAATCCCTCCTCCTGGCGGCTTCGCGCCTATTCCCTCTATTTGCTGACCTCACCAGTGACGACGTGAAGGGAGTGTTTTGTTTGTGAGTTACTTATAGTTGGATACCCGGTAGCCACCAATAGTGGAAGCGGCGCTGCCGCAGCCTAAGTAAGAGACGGTTAGAGTATTGGTGGCAGAAAAGTAGAGATAAAGAACAAAAATAAATAATGGGGGAATAATAAGGTCATTCTGCCTTAAGAGGCAGAGAAATAGACCGTGAATTTGTATTTTTTGGTATAATAACATAGATTTAATCAATGTAGATAAGGTATTAGGCCAACATGAAACAAGGAAGCTTTTTTTTTTTTTTCGAGCCTGGTGGCAGACATGTCACCGCCCCGTTACAAAGGGGACGCTCATAGCATCCATCCATCCAGCATGCGACAAAGCGTCCATTGAGAGGTATAGAGTTTCCGGCCACTGATGTTACCTCGGACTACACGCGTCGCAGTGTATTAGACGTGCCTCGAAAGCCACCATCACGCACACAAACTTCACAACACAGAATGACGTCAATCGCCCTCGTAACACTCGTCTCAAAGTCGCACAGTGCGTCATGGTCAGCTCGTTGCTGAGCACATCGCACAAAATTGATTCGCAGGGGGAGTGGCATCACCCAGAATTTTTTTTTGTTAATTTCGCATAAAGCACGCAAAGCTAGCGTAACGTATCTTAAGAATCTTTGTGTAGTGTCACGCGAACCTGTAATCCATATTAACGGTTGAGAACAATATTCGCACGGTGCCGTGAGAAATAGCGGTGGCTATACAGATAGCTTATGTTAGCAGCGCGTTACGAATTCGGCTCCCTTGACAGTTTCTATGTAGCACCGCGAGTGAACTTTCCTTTACACTGTTTCAATGTCGTTGTAGCCCACCGCCCGCCCATTGTAACGCACATGGTGCCTGAAATTGTAGACATAATTTCTCTAAATATAAGCACTTGCTTATCTCATAACAGCATACTGAGTAGTGGAAATCATTCCTATTTTTCAAGCGAAACATGTATTATCTGACCTGTAAAGCTGGTGGTACGCCGAAAAAGCCACTGCAGCAGTAAAAACACGCGATACTCTCAACCATCACTAATCTCGTTATAAGGGAAAAAGTGGGCTCCCAACTCTGGAGCTGACGAGTCGGTCAGAGAAGCAGTGGAGCGGCAAAACGAGCCTCGTGCCTTCCTTTGTGCAGGCTCAGTAAGATTCTGCAGAATATCGATAATTTCTCACATATCAGCCGGAAAGCACACGATTGTGTGAAGAAGGACAGTTTTTCTCCTGAGAAGCCTATGAGCTGGCACGACAATAACGCCCTGGGCAAAAGCTTAAATAGGTGATCGTAAGTCGCAGTGGATAATGATGCGGTATGAATGAGGTAGCGCTTAGGCAAAAGCGATCAGCCAGAATTTCACTTCATTATATAATACCTGGGGTTTAACGTCCCAAAACCACGATTTGATTATGACGGACGCCGTAGTGGAAGGCTCCGGAAATTTCGACCACCTGGGGTTCTTTAACGTGCACCTAAATCTAAGTACACGGGCCTCAGACATTTTCGCCTCCACCGAAAATGCAGCCGCCGCGGCCGGGATTCGATCCCGCGACCTTCGGGTCAGCAGTCGAGCGCCATAACCACTAGACCACCGTGGCGGGGCGGAGAATTTCACTTCACTTCATGTATGTTCGGGCGTGTACCTTTTGTGTACGCGTAACATGTAGATGCAAATTTGAAAATTTGCATGAAATATTGCCATGGAGAAGGCCTGAGTTCAATTCTTACTCATACAAAAATGTTTATTATGTATTATATATGGATCTTTTTCGACTTTCCTGTCACGGAAAACGCAGAATTTTCGCGCACTAGCAACGACGCCGGCACAAACGCCGACGCCGACACTGGAATTTCAGTGAAACCAGCTTTTTAACGCTATCGCGTTGAAAGAAAGCGAGAGTAGAGATGGTTCAGAATATGCTTGCATAGTGCAGCGCAGCTACTTGCAGTATTTTAACTTAGGCGCTTCAAGAACTGCAGAAGGGCCCTTATGATTTTATGGGCTGACGAGCTGTGACGCTGGCTCCCATGGTCTTTCTTTTAGTAAAATTCTAATTATCAAGTAGGTTTATGACGCACAGAAGTGTCTGGAGTTTCGTGCAATATGTTCGGCCTAAAGCGGAGCCTTAAAACTGCTGTTAATATGACGGCGGCATCCCAACACCCGTTGACAAAATAAAAAAACCTCGTGATTCTCTTTTTGATAACGGTAGTGAAGAACAAAAGCTTTTGGGTGATTCCACGTGAGATCGTACATGCCTGTCCGGTCGATATTTTTGTTTTGCCTGGGTTTTTCAACGTTATGTGGGCACATTCAAAGTGCACGGAACCGGAAATTTTATTGCCAAGAGATGCTCCCAGCGCGCCAAAAAAATATTTGAAGGTGGCGGCGCGGGCCTCCTGTTTTTGCTCACTGCAATGTTTTCGGATTTCACGGCCGAATTTAACGCGAACTATAAATGATATGTCGAAAGTACTTTTTGCTCGTTTTAATACGTATTACTTTGAATTACATCCATGCCTTTTTTATGACGTCCTCAGAAGGAAGAAAATGTGAAACAAAAATAGCAAACACCGCCGAAATGAAAAAAGTGTGCTATGTTTGAGGGGCTTCGGCGCTTTTTGTATTTTAAACAGAAACTTCAAAACAGTGTCAAATATACAAACATTTGCAACATTTATACTGAAGATTATTTTCCTACGGGCGGCGCAAAAAAAAAAAAAATAGTTAAAGAAGTGCGTTTTTTCAAAAAAGTTGCTTTTCAAAAAATGAAATAAAAATACTTCGGTCTCAATTTTGACGGCAATTTTTCATCGAAGAGCGCTTATGTCAGTGAACACAAGGTTTTATTATCATATGTCCTCATTTGCTTTGTTCACGAGATATAACGGGCCATAACGACCCTTGCTGTGTGTGCTCACTTCAGTGCGACTGATGGTTGTTATCAGCTTACATTGTGCGTAAATCTACAGTTTTAATTATTCTGCTGCAGAAAAAGTGCTCTGGCGGCTTTTTGTCAAGAAATATGTGCTCTCAGATTTTATTTGTGTCTAGCGTGTGCGAAAGTGGGCTGCTGCCGCCCTCTAAAGGGCTAACGTGTACACAGTTTGCAGCCTACAACCTCGCCTACAAGCATCAGAGGAAGGGTGGGCGTGCCTGTTCAAGATATCAATCGCTTCATCTTCCTGAATAAATGCTTGGTCTACCTCGTCGCGGCTAGATGTAGGCAGATTTTCCTTGAGGAGCGTAAAGCAATGCTAGCAGACATCGCAGGTGTCGCGAAGATCCTCAGCCTATGACCGTAATGGAACGGAAGCAAGCAGGCAGTGAGAAAACAACTGCATACCAGCGCGTCTGCTGATTGCGGCATTCAGTTACAGATGAAGCTGGCCTTCGCTGCATACAGATGCTTTGTTTGGTGTGCAAGGAGAGTTTTGACAAAATGACCTAAACCATGTGCTCGCGGTGTCTCGCGTGCTTCTGATTAGCGAATACTGGCGGGGTAAGTTGAGGTTTTAGGTTGCAAACTGCGTACGCGTGAGCCCTTTGGAGAGCGGCAGCAGCCAATCCCCGCACACGCTAGACACAAATAATGTTTGAGAATACATTTTTCTTGACGACAAGACACCAGAGCAACGTTTTACTGCAGGAAAATAATTAAAACTGTAGATGTACGCGCAATGCAAGCTGATGACAACCATCAATCGCAGTAAAGTGAGCGCACACAGCAAGGGCCATTTTGGCCTGTTAAATTTCATGAACAAAGCAAATGAGGACATATGATATTAAAACCGTGTGTTTACGGACATAAGCGTTCTTAGATAAAAAATTGTCGTCAAAATTGAGACCGGAGTTTATTTTATTTTATTTTTGAAAACGAAGTTTAAAAACAAACTCGCTTCTTTAACTATTTTTTTCATTGTCTGCGCCGCCTGTAGGAAAATTATCTTCCGTATAAAAGTTGCAAATGCTCCTTTCTATTTATGACACCGTTTTCAAATTTCTGTTTGAAATAGGAAAGCCGCAAAAGCGCCTCAAACATAGCACACTTTTTTACATTTTGGCGGTGTTTCCCATTTTTTCTCATTATTTCTTCCTATTGAGGACGGCATAAAAAATGCATGGAAGTAATTCACAGTAATGCGTATTAAAATTATCGAAAAAATTTTCGACACATCATTTATAGTTCGCGTTAAATTCGGCCGTGAGATCCGAAAACATTGCAGTGAGCAAAAACAGGAGGCCCGCGCCGCCACCTTGAAATATTTTTTTCGGTGCACTGGGAGCGTTTCTTGGAAACAAAATTTTCGGTTCCGTGCACTTTGCATGTGCCTACATAACATATAAAACACCCAGGCAAAACAAAAACACCGGCCGGACAGGCATGTTCGATCTCTCGTGGATGCACCCCTTTGCGGTTTCCATGAGAGCTGTCATTGTACTCCTAACTTGGTAGCATTTATTATTGATTTTCGCATAGCAGGCATGTCATAACTCCTAGTAGTCTTCGTCCGCCACGGTGGTATAGTGGTGACGGAGCTGGGCTGCTGACCCGAAAGTCGCGGGTTCGATCCCGGCCGCGGCGGTCGCATTTAGGTGGAGGCGGAATGCTAGAGGCCCGTGTACTGTGCGATGTCAGTGCACGTTAAAGAACACCAGATGGTCGAAATTGGCGGCGCCCTCCACTACGTCGTGCCTCATAACAACATCGTGGTTTTGGCACGTAATACACCAGATAATATGATTATTCCTAGTAATGTTTTCATTAGCTACACCGGAGTGTCTATGTGTAGGCAATGCGCCTTGTTTCATATCCTTTCTTCATTCTGCATTGATGTATTGTGAAATAATGTGAGTTCAATAGAATTCTGACGTTATGTATTTCGACTTATTTCAACACAGGTATTCATATTCGCAAACCTCGCTAACTTAAACATTTCTGTGGTTTATGCCTTTTAGGACTTCATTCTGCATGGTGTCGTATACCACTGCGCGTCCAGTGCGCGAATTCTCTTTTTAATACAGACCACGAGGTTCTTTGCCTACCCTAGTGCATAGTCAAATAAACGAGGAGTGTCTGTTCTGCTTCTACGAAGGCTGCCTTCCAGCGTTATTACACAGCCTAATACAACTTATTAAAGCAGACAGACAATGGAGTTAAAAAAGGTATAATATATATGGGACATTACTTGTTTTGTTTCAATTGCAGCGTAGTAATTACGACATAAATGGAAAGGAATGAAAGTGCATGAAGAATCAACTTACCACAGGTAAAGACCAAACCTCCAAACCTAATTACCATAACTGATGACGATAATGTCGTAATTACTACCTGGAAGGTAAATCATACAAGTCAAAGTCCCCTGAACTTTCCTTAGCTTCAATGTCTGTTGGATTCATTAGGTGTGTCTAACAAGAGGAACGAAGCCTTGGTCAATACTCCCTTTTTCATTCGTTCACAACGAGGGTCTCGTTGCGACAGATTTGATGCCTTAAATAAAGGGTTTATTGGTCAGCGTGCAGGTTTTGCAACATCGCGGGCTACGTGACGCCAGCTGGCACCAAAAAAGCACACTCGCCCTCATGGCGGTGAGCGGCGCTGGCTAACACTCCAATGACTACGCAAAAGCATAAAATAGATGGGGAAGCGACCACTGTTGTAGCTCACTTGGCAGAGCGTCGGACGTGTTATCAAAGGTTGTAGGTACGGTCTCTAGCTGCGGCAAGTTTATTTTTAGCAGTGGAGCCGTTGAAGCTTTTTGTTGCGCCGGGTAGTGCGAACAGAAATGAACCGGCGCGAGCTCGCTTCGTGCTCCTCTTTACATTTTGCTTTGATTCCACGACAGGTGCGCCGATTTGTCCGGCCGTGGAATACAACAGCGTTATTTAGGTCTGTCCGGCACACCGCTAAACGCAAAATGCTTTCCGCACACCGGAATGGCGGGTGTGAGCTGCGCATGCGGCCGCCCTAAAAACGTGGCCACATGATCGAAAGCGTTTGCCGTCCACCTCGAATTTATGAAGTGGCCGCCGAACCCTCTGTACCTCGTCAGCTCCGAACTGACGCTTTTATTTTCTTTAGATTATTGAGCTTAACTTTGACAACAAAGTATTTGTGTCGAGTCGGCACCGGTTTCCAAAGCCATACTCAAATGATCGATGCTCTATGCTCAGCGAGTACTGATGGGCGCCCGGAATCCCAGAAGACAAGAATTACGTGTTTGTTGTTTTTTGTCCTCCACAGCTCGCGCCACTTGACGGGCGGCAGCTATGGCACACGCTATCCGGTATTACGCTACGCCTTTTCGTTACCGGAATACCGGACAGACTAAAAACGCTAATAACTCTGATGGGTCATTCTGTTGCGGGACTAAAAATCCCGCAACATCACGTAAGAAAAAGCCACACGACTGAATATCATGCACATCTCATAACATTTTGTCACGCGACTGAATCACGTAAATTACATAATAACTAGTAATGTGACTGAAAAACACGTAACGTCACGTAACTAGTCACGTGACTAAACTCCCATGACATGACGTAACAGTCAGTCCTGTGAAAAGTTCCCGCGATAAACGATGTACAGCTACTCACGCTACTCAAGGTCACGTAACAGCTAGTCACGGGACATATCCCCGCCAAAATCACGTACAGGTAGTCACGTGACGCAACATCCAAGAACAGCTAATTTCGTGACTAAAATCACCTAAGAATTGGTCACGTGACATATTCCCGTCAAGAACAACGCAATAGCTAGTCACGTGACATGTTCCCGTCAAAACCACGTGACGCGTGCGTAGTCTGGGGAACCGGCCGAAACCGGAGGATAGCCAAGCCTAACCATATTTTGTTCTACTAGCAAATACTTAGCGTCTCTAGGCAAAGCTTGGCATGAGTGGCAAATACAGAAAAAAATTAGCGAAGCTTGCTCTAAGTCGCGCAAGGCTTGAAACAACGAAACTCGACAATTCTGAAGTCTAATCTGGTGGCTTCTAGGTTTATTTTAGGCTTTAGCTACGTTAATTGCGACACGGATATCCGAACTCCAGAACCGAGCGTTCGCACCTCTCATAGATCGACGGGCGCGTCATCGTTGGCGTACAGCTTCTATCGCTTCGGGCCGTTGCCTTTCCCGTTCCCTACTATTGCAGCTCCGCACAAGTCATGCCAAGTCTTTCGGTCATTTTATGTCTTTATTCCCATCATTTCTCTCTACGTTTTCCTCCCTCTTTCTTTCTGTAGCTTTCTCTCTCTCTCTCTCTGAGTGAACCAGTGGTGAGTAGTGGAATCCTCATGCTCACTTCCCTTTCCCACCCCCTTGCTACACAATACTATACAAGGCTATGTATGCTACGCTCTGCTGGCGTGCTTTTGATCGGGTTCGTCATTATTTTCTATTTTCTGTTCTGTACCATGCTAACGTTGGTTCCACTATATTGACAGGTATAAAACAATGCTCGCATTTACCTCTAAGCCGGACGTGGTGTAATTTTTTTGTTGCCTCTTTCACCTGCCGTGGTATGGCGACCTTATCCAATGCTCAGCAACCAATCAGAGCGACTCCTTTGGCTGTCACATTGCATTCTCTGATTACGCTCTCCCCGTGCGAGTGGAACGACATGAGCAACGGCTCACCGCCAGAGCAAATCGTGGAGGCCACGTGTCAGACTATAAACTCGCCTTAAGTGTATTCTAGGTACCTCATAAGCCCGTATCGCGAACACAATCTCTCTGCACAGAGACGTCAATCCATCTGGCAAAACTTGCCTGAATGTATAGTGTACTAGGACACTATCGCTGAATGTAAAACAGCGCTGTCAGTTTTTTACTGACTGCTTCCCGTAACATCAATACGCATAGTGCGTGACACATGTCGAACGTCTAGTTCGGCTAAAGCATGTTACAACAAGTGGAACGTATCTTAAGTGTTTGTATGGTTTTACCTCAACCGATAACGCTAACTCCGTATTCAGAAGAGAATTGGCGGGCTACTCAAAGAAATAACGATGACTATGCAGATAGCTTACGGCTGATGTTCATGTACCCATTTGACTTGATTAGCAGTGTCTGAAGAGGTGAGATCTCGAAGGAGAAGTCGCCTCTGACATGTAGAATATTACTGTAAATTGTTCCCAATATGCTAAACACACAAGAACATTTGCATGCAGTTCTCCCACTGTGCACAGTACACTTTGCTCTATACTCGCTGCTACTTTTCTCGTCGATGAAGCGAAGGCTACAGGGGCAAAGCACGTGAATGCTCTCACTCCTAAATGCAGTTCGCGAATTTCGTGTTCCGTTTCTTCGGTAGGAATTAAAACAAGCTTCCTTTCCAACAGAAAGCAAATAAACCAGGATGCAATATTCACACAACAGTTTTATATTTTCTTTCATTACAGACGCTTTCTTTTTGCGTTTTATTCACGGGTGCGCCTGAAAGAAGCTTTATGCGTTCCAGAACTGCAAAACCGCGTTGTCATCTGGAAGTGAGCCTTTCTCACATCCTGGCTTTTCCGTTTATTTTAAATGAAAAGTGGTGACTGGCTTCTCAAAGAAATGTATGTCGAAGCAAATAGTTTGGTGTGCAGTGTTTCTGCCTAAGCCAGGCGTGCTCATTCAAGACTGACCACGATCGAAGGTACAAAAGTATGGGTCAGATGACCAACATGTCAGAGCGTGCTGTAAAGTGTATGATTGAAAGCTAACGCCCTGCCACTTCCGCTGCGGTCTTAGAAGCATAGACGAGCATTGTCCAAGCGTGGAGGCAGTAAAAAGAGAAAGGACACGACTGCTCCGGTATAGGAGAACTTGGCGTTTTGTGCCGTGAAATGGCAGGAACACCAATATTGAGACGGAACAGTTGTCGCACTGGCGCTAAACATTAGACGGAAGGGAACACTCTTTGGCTGCGGTTTCCGGACAGCCATTGTCTTGTTAACGTGTCAATGACATGTTAATAATGCTTTGTTTCAGCTTCCCCTTTACATTATTTGATGCCCAGCTTGCTCAGTGCATCTGCGGACATACTAAAGGATGTGTCGAGTTTTCCCGATAAGTATATGCGCGATGTGTGTGCGCACACTTTAGACTTTGTGAACGGGTACGCCTCGTTTTCCAGCAAATAAAACAGAGCTCTGCGGTTTTGGAAATAAACGATATTGTCTAGTGTATGCGGAAGTAAAGCATCTGCTTGTTGTATTCAATCCCGCGAACTTCGGGTCGGCAGTCGAGCGCCATAACCACTAAACCACCGTGGCGGGGTGTATGACATGAAAGAAAGAAGATGAATTTTAAGGGCTCGTTGCTCTCTGCTAGATACAACCTTAATTAGACCCAACAGTCGATGTAGCGAAGGAATATAAAGGGGACGTTATTTTCATTGTTTTAACTGTATTGTACTAATTATGATGTATATGTGCAGATAGGTTAAGTGGACAAGAAGAAATCTTCCCGCCGGTAGATACCGACCCTGTGACCTTCGAATAAGGCGTCCGATGGTCTAGGAATTGAGCTACAGCGGCGGTCGTCCTCCGTCCACCTTATCGGGCATTTTTGGTATTTAAGCGTGGGAGTGTTAGTCAGCACCACTCGCACGTTTCTCTATTTCTCTAACAGTGGATAACGTTGCCCAATTGTCAGTGAGTCATGGTTAACCCTAGATAATAGGGAGATTTATAGTAGCGTACACAAAGCTTTACGTAAGTGTTTTTCGCCACTGCGCATGCGTAGTCCGCTATCCTTTTGCACTCCCCCGTTAACTGACAGAAATAGGGGCCGTACACAACGAACGTTACCTCTGCGTGCAAATTCTCAAAACTGCCTAATAGCAGCCAGCACTGGCTAACGTTGCATTAAGTTCGGCTTCTGTTGCCTTATGTTGATTAGATCTGGATGTCTTGAAATTATGGCGATCTGCTCTAATAACAATGCATTAGATATGTGTGCTACATTGACTGCCACATTTACTGTCGCTCTGTCGCAGCAACGCACCAACGAAAGCAACTCATTTTTAGACCTGTTACCGCGCCTCTGTATGCACTTGTATATCATGAAACCGACGTCATCTCTCCAACTCGACTGTCGATGTTACCTCGTATTGTAGGCATTGCCGTGTATTCGGCGTGCCTTGAGAGCCAGCGTCACGCATACGAACTTAACAACACGGAACGACGTCAATCACCCTCGTAACACTGAGCCCAAAGTCGAAAAGTGCGGCATGGTCAGTTCGTTGCTGAGCACATCGGACAAGATCAGTTTGCAGTGGCAGAGGCATCAGCCAGAATTTTTTGTTTGCATAAAACCTGTAAAGCTAGTGTAACGTATGTTATGCGCAGTGGTATTGCCTCATGTGAACCTATACTGCGTACTAACTGCTGAGATCAGTACTGGCACGATACCCTGAGAATTAACAGTGGCTACACAGATAGCTTATGTTCGCAGCACATGTATTCATTCGGCTCCATTGGCGGTGTGGGGGTGCATCTTCCTCGGCATTACGGTTTATCTCTCTCGTGGACGTATTTCTAGCAAGAAAACGTCATGTTAAATTGTTATTGATGTTAACCGTTTGTGATACAATAATTTTTAGGGGCGAAGCACCTTAAAGCGGCACCCGTTCGTCCCTCGTAGTGCGTAACCAGTCGTAACGCTAGTACCAGATCTTGACCTCCAAGGTGGTGCCGGTGCGAGATTTCTCCTGTGCGTTGTTGAACAATAAAAAATTCGCAGCGTGCGCGTTAACTAAAAGCCGAATTCTTCTGTCTATAGTGTACTAGAACAATTTTCTAGTACACTATACTTCTGTCTCTCATTCCCCATTAGCAGCCATTGTTTACCTCCAAGGTAGTGCCTGGTGAGATTTCTCCTGTGCGTGATTAAACAATAAAAATTTTGTTCAAAACGCCGTTGATTGATTGACGCCAGATGTTTTCTAAAAGGAAAACGAAAGACACCAGATGTTTTCTAAAGCAATGGTTTTCTAAACAATGAAAATTCACAGCGTACATGTAAAATTAAAGTGAGCTGCAAGTCGTCACAACTCTCATCGAACCTTTAGTATAAATGCGCCCGATCTCACGTCGGTGATGATGTACTGGGCAGAATTCACGGAAGATTCACGGTTTACCGATGAACCTCCGCAGCTTCGCCCACTCATCATCATTCACTCCGTGGATATGCTGTGATTTTAGGGGCGAAGCTCCTTAAGGCGGCACCCGTTCGTCCCTCGTAGTCGTAGTCGTAGTGCGTAACCAGTCTTACGCTTTGATCTCCAAGGTGGTGCCGGTGGGAGATTTTTCCTGTGCGTTGTTGAACAATAAAAAATTCGCAGCGTTAGCTAAAAGCCAACTTCTTCTGTCTCTCATTCCCATTAGCAGCCATTCTTTACCTCCAAAGTAGTGCCTGGTGAGATTTCTCCTGTGCGTGATTAAACAATAAAAATTTTGTTCAAAACGCCGTTGATTGATGAAATAAACCAACGAAAGACGCCAGATGTTTTGTAAAAGCAAAACGAAAGAACGCCAGATGTTTCTAAAGCAAAACGAAAAGACGCCAGCTGCTTAACGAAAGACACCAGATGTTTTCTAAAGCAATGGTTTTCTAAACAATGAAAATTCACAGCGTACATGTAAAATTAAAGTGAGCTGCAAGTCGTCATAATTCATCGAACCTTTAGTATAAACGCGCCCGATCTCACGTCGGTGATGATGTACTGGGCAGAATTCACGGAAGATTCACGGTTTACCGATGAACCTCCGCAGCTTCGCCCACTCATCATCATTCACTCCGTGGATATGCTGTGATTTTTTTTCTAAACACGTTTCACTTGTTCTATGTATACTCGGGGACACCTTTCTTTCTGTGGCAATGAAGGAAAAGCTACGGGGGCGGTGCGTCTGCACATGTACTGCTACTGTAGTCCGGTGTGGCGCGCGTCTCGTAACGCCGTGGAAAGTGATGGCTAGCGTTGCATTTCGACGCAAAGGCTGCTTAGCGTCTAAGGTGCGGGTAAAAGGCGCGACTTTTTCATGCACGCAAAAGCGCAAAGGGACAGCGTATAAAGTAAAGGAAATACAAATATCTCGCTTGTGTGCGCTGCGTTGCGTCTCAAAAAGCTACATGTAGAAAATGAAGGGGTATTTTATATATCTCGCACAGAAAATACGGACGCAATTGCGGGACTACATTCATTAGCGGTAGGATACGTGCATTGTGGCTCTCTAGCTTTCCATTAATTTCCACAGAAAGTTGTTCCCGAGTATAGTGACATCCCAACCACTCTCCAAATGTGCACAGTCGTCCACTTTCACCTTAAACACCGCGCCGTGCGGCCAGGGTAGAGTTACTGTATATGCTACCTTTAGGTAGCAGAGTTGCGCATCTGTCTTCCAATGCCGCTAGCAACCATGCATTGCGGAGAAGCTGCCGCTTGGGCCAATTTTTTTATTTCTCGACGCCGCCGCTGCAGCGAACTGAATTTGCACTAGCCATCGACAGCCAATGTTTATCGCCGGTCTTCGACACGCCAGACAGGTTAACCGGCGACACGGTAGGCATGTCGCCTGCAAAAACTAAGTGCGACTTCACCGCATAGCTGTGGTTGCTAGCCGGACCTATGCGCTACTCTGCTACCTAAAGGTAGCATATACAGTGACTCTAGGCCAGGGTTCCCCTGAGCGCCTCTCACGGGCGCTTGGGGAAGTAGCGCGCAAGCGCAGCGGCGCTGTAGGTGGGAACTTCGCCGCGTCGTCTGCTAAAGCGTGGCGGCTCCGCCGAATCACATTTGCTTTACATATAGGTAAGTTCGCTCTTACTATGCGCAGCTTTCTCGAGCAGCGCAGCTACCGCGCCTCGTTCTGTCCAGCTTTCCCTCCTCCTGCCGGATTCTCATTTTGCGTGCGCATAGCAAGAGTGAAGTTAGTTTCACCTCAAAGCAAGCGAGATTCAGCGCCGCCACCGCGATTTAGCCGACGATGCGGCGAAAGCCCCACCTACAGCTGTCACTGAGCTTGCGCCCTAGTTCCCCAAGCGCCCGCGGGAGGCGCACCGCATGCGCTGGCCACACGGCGTGGTGTTTACGGTGGAAGTGGACGACTATGTACACAACATTGAGCTAGAAACTGTGTACAACATCTTTAAGCATAATCAGTTGGTTACCGCATAACAGTTTACTCAGTAGTTTAAGTCACTTCCAGTTTTAAAGCGAAATTTGTATTGACTAACCTGTGAAGCTGGTGGTCCGAAAACCCCATTTCAGCGGTAAAGACAAGTGACGCTCTCACCCATCAGTAATCTCAATATACGTGAGAAGATGGTCCCCCAACTCCAGTGCGGACGAGTCGCCTTGGCCAGGAGTGGCGCGGCAAATCAAGAATCGCGTCGTCCTTTGTTCAGACTCACTAAGATTCCTCAGAGCCCCCATGATTTCGCCCATGTGTGCTGGAAACCACACGATTGGGTTACGAACGATTGTTTTTCCCCTGAGTAGCCTATGAGCTGGCACGACAGTAACAACCATGGCAAAGGCTCTCACGGGTGATCGTTATTCACAGTGGATAATGGTTCGTTTCGAGACGAATAGCGCTAAGGCGATAGCCATCACCCAGTATTTTTTTAGAGGGAGGGGGGACGGATTACAGCCACACTTCATGCGTCTTCGTGCGTCCATTTGTGTACGTGTATATATCAAGGAGGTTATAAAAAATTGGTATATATACACACGGAAATTTGAGAACTTGGAAGAACATTTGTACGCCTCTGGCTACACCAGTGCTGCCTTTTGCCGAATGCTAGAAAGAAAATAAAAGACGCCATGCCGATTCAGCCCAAAAACACCATTTCAGGGACGGCCGCTACTTGTAATAAAACGGAACGATTATGTTAAAAGGGAGCATTGTGCAATGCGAAAGAAATACACAAAGAAGGAAATAAAGGCCAGGCTTGCCCACGCTAAGCTTCGCCCTCCCCCATTTCTCCAATAGGGGAAGGGCTCCTGACTTTTTCTTTTCTAAACACCGGAGAAGCTGCTGCACAGAACTGTCCCAAGCTCTCTACCAAGAAATAATGATGGATGTACAGATAACTTACGCTACCAGTGCATAACTGCATACGGCTGCAGTGGCTCGTTGGTGTTTTTGTGGTTCAGTGTGCGGTCGAAGGAAGCCAATTTTATGAACAACTGCGTACAGCTCTCCCGTAGTAGAATACACTATACTCTTAATCACCGAATGGTTTCCTTGGCCGTAAAGCGAAGCCTACAGCGGGAGAAGTGGGTGAATGCTGGCACTCCTCAACGTCGTTCCGCAATTTCGTCTTGGTGTTCTACCATTGGCAAAAAAAAAAAGATTTGCATATTTCCTCTAGCAAAGAATTCAAATGAGCAAGTAATATTGAACCACCAGTTTTGTATAATTTTTAATTGTAGAAGCTGACTGCTTGCGTCTTTGCTACGTGAACTTATGTCGCACGTTTTATGCGTTACTCAAAGGCAAAATGAAGGAAAGAAGGTGACTCTTAAGTGCTCGTTTTCTTTGTTAGACACAATATTAATGAGAACTAACAGACAATAACGCCAAGGAAAGTATAGGGGGTGTTATCTGTAGTATTTAGAACATAAATGTGAAGAAAGTAAAGTGGACGAAAAGATAACTTGCCGCCGGCAGGGACCGAACCTGCGACCTTCGAATAACGCGTCCGATGCTCTACCACTGAGCTACGGCGGCGGTCATCCTCCCGTCCACTTTATGGGGTATATATGTGCATTTAAACCTTGGAGTGTTAGTCAGCGCCAATCGCAGCCATGGCGGCGAGTGTGGAACACTCTTTTTCTGCCTTTCTGGCGTCACGTAGCACGTGATCTTTTTACGAGTTGGCAGCTGACCAATAATCCCTCGCATACTACCTGAAGGCATTAAGTCTGCCAGAACGAGACCCTTGCTATGAATGAAGGAAAGAAGATGACTCTTAAGGGCTCGTTTTCTTTGTTAGACACAATATTAATGAGAACTAACAGACAATAATGCCAAGGAAAGTATAGGGGGTGTTATCTGTAGTGTTTAGAATATAAATGTGAAGAAAGTCCGAAGCGTTTTTCAGCGGGCCCGGGCTTGAAGCCGCGGGCCTGGGCCGGGCCCGGGCTTGAGGCTGCGGGCCGAACCGGACTCGGTAAGTCGGGCCTTCGAGCACACGCGAACGTTATGCATTGCATGGTCTAAGGTATAGGCCTCCCAAGCTCGGCCAGGGGCGCTGCGTCGCACGCGTTTCGCCGCCTTTCTAGCAAAAACCGGTCGCTCCTCTGCCCGCACCCGCCTTTTGACTGCGATGGCATTAGTGCCTGCAGTGAGCGTCTCCCACAACTTCGCTTATGCATCTAATCGAAGCATGGAGTTGTAACGGATACGTGTATAAAATAGCTGTCGAAGCAAAGAGTATGGTGGGAAACGCTTCTGCCGAAACCTGGCATGCATACTCGGAGATGAGCATTTGCACCCAGTGCCAACGTATGATCCAGCTGACCAGCGCGTGAGTGCTTGTTAGGAAATGGACGAAAGTGGAGGTGCTTCCAAGTGCACTGCTTTCTCGAAATCGGAGAAGTCCTCTCTACAAGCGGTCAAGCAGAAAGAACAAACGTTGAGAAACATGTGCAGCACATGACAACTTCACTCTATATGCCCTGACATGCAAGGAACGTCGGCACTGATACACAGGAGATGCCGCAGCGGGATTGCATTGAAAACGACTATTAGGAGATTGCGGTTATGTTCCCTGGATGGGTGCCATGATGTCTTGCTGGAAGTATATTGGAAAAAGACTTGTCTCAGCTACAAGTTACATTATTTCATGCGCAGCTTGAGGAGTTTGTCAACGGAAATTTCAAAGGACGTGTCCAACGATCGCAAACTGGGCATACGTGATGTGAGTGCGCCGATTTTAAGTGCGGAGCATTTCTTAGTCGCACCTGCGGCGTCGGCCGCCGTCCACACCCTAGAGCACTGCACGGGCCCGGCCAGGCCCGCGGGCCGGGCCGGGCTGTCCGAAGCGTTTTTCGGCGGGCCCGGGCTTGAAGCCGCGGGCCTGGGCCGGGCCGGACTCGGTAAGTCGGGCCTTCGAGCACACGCGAACGCTATGCATTGCACGGTCTAAGGTATAGGCCTCCCAAGCTCGGCCAGGGGGCGCTGCGTCGCACGCGTTTCGCCGCCTTTTTAGCAAAAACCGGTCGCTCCTCTCCCGCACCTGCCTTTTGACTGCGCTGTCTCAACACGTTCCCCCACCCTGCACGCGCTGTTTTCTGCTCGCCGTGCACGTGCAGCTTCACGTGTCGCTTCCTCTGAAGGTTTAGAAAGATCCCAGAGATGGAAAAAAAAAATCACAGCATATCCACGGGGTGAATGATGATGAGTGGGGCGAAGCTACGGAGGGAATCATCTGTAAACCGTGAAACTCTTCCGTGAAATGCGCCCAGTACATAATATAAAGAGTGTGAAACATCGTGTATATATTAAACATCAAACTTTTATTGTACTGTTGGTTTACGTGGTCCCTTCATTATCACTTGTGATCGGTGAAATGCAAGGAAGAAGTCCGCTCCCGAGCGAAAGAGCGCCAAGAGCGACCGCATTCCCCGCTCGCCCTGTGCGAATTAAAGGCAAGGCTAGAGGGAAGACAGGACGCGCGTTCCACGACGCGAGGTCGGTAGCATGCCCAACGAAAGCCAACGGAACGCGATCGTGCAAGTGCTCCGGCTTCGCATCGCCTCATGGTTCCATTTAGCGTCCCAAAACCAAACATATTGCTCAAGGTGTGCCTTGCGTTTTTCGTAGAAATAATTTCTTTATCATGTACATTAAGACGAAAAGTTGAAAGCTCACTAGAGTGTATCGCCCGCAAAGTATGTCTTTTAGTGTGATTTAACTCTCGTACGGCAGGGTCCTCGCGCCGTTGCCGGTCCACCTCGCCCGTTGACGATCGGGCGAGGTGGCTACATGCAGCTACTACTACTACACTTTAAGAAAAACATCTGGCGTTCTTTCGTTCTGCTTTTACAAAACATCTGGCGTCTTTCGTTGGTTTATTTCATCAATCAACGGCGTTTTGAACAAAATTTTTATTGTTTAATCACGCACAGGAGAAATCTCACCAGGCACTACCTTGGAGGTAAACAATGGCTGCTAATGGCAATGAGAGACAGAAGAAGTCGGCTTTTAGCTAACACTTACACCTCTACTTCTACTAACGTTTCCTACTGGAACATGCCAATGGCTGCTAATGGGGAATGAGATACAGAAGAATTCGGCTTTTAGTTAACGCGCACGCTGCGAATTTTTTATTGTTCAACAACGCACAGGAGAAATCTCCCACCGGCACCACCTTGGAGGTCAAAGCGTAAGACTTGTTACTCACTACTACGACCACGACGACTACGAGGGACGAACGGGTGCCGCCTTAAGGAGCTTCGCCCCTAAAACGCTTTCACGGTGGGAATCTCACCAGAGGAGGACGGTTGATCGACCACCTTTTCGGGACCGAGCAGGTCGTCAAGGGCGATGCTGTTTGTGCGAGCGCTACGTGCGTGCCGATGCTGAACGGGCACATTTCTTTGACATGAATAGGGAGGTGACTGCGCGATATCTGTAATTATGTTACCGGTAAAACGCACATTCGTTGCGGCAGTCGTGTCTACTCGGAGCTGTCAGCAAACATCCAGCACGCTTTCGCGTGCGTTTTCTATTGATAACTTTTCGATTGCATGGATGCCAAGTTTGTCGTGCGGCTTTAAATTTTTTATGAGCTCAGTGTGAAGAGCACAAATTTACATCTGTCCTGTTGATTCACTGGCTGCATCGCAATGCGCAGTGTTCAGTTTCGTGGGAGTTTCACTTTTGCCGAGGTTTGCATCGAGTGATAACAACGTCGGATCGCAAGTTTAATGTCACCTTGGATTTTTTAGAGCTCCCTTTGACAGCATAATGATACGCGCAAAAAAAAAAAAAATTCATGCCCACTTCGACCATGCATGTTTCTTGCAGAGGCGTGTTTCATTTCGAATAATATCGACGCCTGATCACGCACCGTGTTCGCTTATTCTAACGTCGCTTTGGTTGTTTCGACAGCTCGCTTGCTCAGCATCATGCTATACAGGGGCGTAGCCAGGGAGGGGGGGGGGAGGTTGGGGGGGGTTCAAACCCTCCCCGAAAGTTTTCAATTTTGCTTGCGCATATGTACACGCACACACACAAACGCACGCACGAACATAAAGTATGGTTGGACCCCCCTCCCCCCGAAAAAAATTTCTCGCTACGCCCCTGATACTATACAATACCCACTGGGATTACGCATGCTTATGATTATGCCGAGCTTTGTGCCCAATGATAAGCGCATCTGAATTCGCGAAGCCATCGAAAATTTAATTGCCGCCTTGGTGGGGGACTTCGGATTAATTTCGGCCACCTGGGGTTATTTAACGTGTACGTAAATCTAAGTACACCGTTGTTACTGCATTTCGCTCCCATCAAAATGTAGCTGCCGTATGCGTGAATCGAACCCATGACTACGATCTTAGCAGCGCAACACTTCAGCCTGCTAAGCAATCACGGCGTATCGTATGCAAGGCCAATATAAACGCTCAGTGCAAACATGCAGCTTAATTCTGTTTACAGGGAGCCGCGACGGGAAATGTACCGCAATCAGCTGAATTAAACACTTAGTACTCACGGTACGTTATTTAAACTGTGGTGTAATAAGCCCGCATGCTCCGCTGCTGTCACATTACAAATGGTTGACTCGGAAAGACAGCGCGCAATCTCGAAAGGTACAGCGGCTGTCTATTTGTTGTAGCTTCGGTTCACAAACGCACTTCCCTTTCAAATGAGCACGATCATCGCTTTTCTCCCGGTTAATAGTTCGTAATACTGTGTACGACAAAAATTGCTTCAAGGTGACAAGACCGCGAAAGCATCGCGGCGAACTGCCATAATCCACTCATGACGGGCAGTTTTCGGGCATAATCCTAACTTGATGGGCAGTTTTCAATCCAATGACGGGCATAATCCAAACTTGACGGGCAGTTTTCGGCGCTTCGTCATTTTTAAACGTTTGTGACAGTTCACAATGCAGCAGGACTGCGTGCCTGCTTTCGAGTACGACGAAGGAACGGCACCCATAGCGTGAAAAATGCGAGATAAAAGCCCCGGGGAGAGCGTACTCCGCGCGCGCAATGGGAAAACCAAGCAAGAGCGACCCGTCCGAGCTACCGGAGCTTTCCCCTCTCTCCGCTGGGGCGGTGGACGCAAACTTGAGCGTTGGAGTCCTATACTGTGCCAAGCTGAAGTGACACGTGCAAACAGCTGGCTCTTAGTAAAGCTTAGCAATAAAAATAGAAAAAACAGTTGAAGTGCTATTTTTTTTTTCACCAGTATAGATATACATTGGCACTGTATATTTTCACTAACGTTTCGTCTGCTGGACCAGACTTTGCCAAAGTAACAAGTACATCGTGGTGGGTTTCTTTAAAAAGACGCCAGATCACGTATATATATATATATATATATATATATATATATATATATATATATATATATATATATTATATATATATATATATTAACAGCACTAACAATGGGCCATATCACGGTTGTTCCCATGGGAGGAATAAATATTTCTGTCTTTTATTCTAGGTTGACACATACGGTACATTCCATTTATATTCCTTGGTATTACGTGCCAAAACCACGATATGATTACGAGGCACGCCGTAGTGGCACCGGATTAATTTCGACCACCTTGAGTTCTCTACCGTGCACCTAAAGATAAGTATATAGACGGGTGTTCTTGCATTTCGCCCCCATCAAAATGCGACTGCCGTGGCCGCGGGAATCGCACCCGCGTCCTAGGACTTAACAGCGAAACAGATTAACCGCTGATGTACCACCGCAGGCAAAGCAACATTTCTATGCATGTACACACCAGATTTTCCGTCCGATCGCCCGCTACAAAGCGCACGGCATCATTAATAATCATCATCAACAACTAATATCCTCTAGCGGGCCCGGGTCGGGTATGGTCATGAACAAGCGCGCCCTGGGTTAGTTTAGTATTGAACGCCCGGGCCCGGGCTTGGAACGACGGCCCGGGCCGGGCTCGGGCTGGGTACGGTCAAGTACGCCCGGGCCTGGGCCGCGCCCGGGCTTGGAACCACGGGGCGGGGCCGGGCTCGGGCTCGGTTCGGCCATGTACGCCCGGGCCCGGTCCAGGCCCGCACTTGGAACCGCGGGTCCGGGCTAGGCTCGGGCTTCATAAAGCGGGCCCGGGCCGGGCCCGAGCCGTAAAATCCGGCCCGTGCAGTGCTCTATCACACCCCACGGCGCATGCTCGGCTCGTCTCGTGCCGGCAGCAAGCCTCTCCTCTCCCTCCCTCCTCTCCGTCCCTACCTCCTCTCGATCGAACGCGGGCGGTGTGTATATAAGCGGCGGAGCACGCGTTCGGAATTCAGTCAAGGGCGTCTTTACTTGGCTTTCGCTTGACTTGACGCTTTGCTTGACTCGAGTAGATGCGATGGAAGCAACAGTACTTTCAATCACCGTACCACCACTTGTTGAAGGCAACGTTACCCCACCCTCAGCATCGTCGGCGTCAACAACAGCAAGCAACGCAGAAGGCAAGGCTGCGAAGAGACAAGCATACGACGCTGAACGCAAGCGTTTGAAGCGAGCTGCGGACCCGGAACTTCGTGCACGAGAAGCTGCTGCGAGACGGCAACGACGGGCTGCGGATCCTTCACTCGGGGAACGAGAAGCAGCTGCGAAACGGCAACGACGGGCTGTGGATTCTGAACGTCGTGCTCGAGAAGCAGCAACCGTTCGTGAACGTCGAGCTGCGAATCCATCACTCGGGCAGCGCGACGCTTCTGCGAAACCCAATTACGCAATACCCCCACCACTCTGCGACGCATTTACTCGAGTTCCCCCCGTGGGAAGATGCGGGCGACATTTTTTTGAAAATGATTCACTCTGCTTTCCCGAAAAGAAAACAGAGCCATGTAATCTTAGAGAAGAAGAAGGTTGATTGCGGTAGGTGAAGCTAAAGAGTATGTTTCTTATACGCTCGTTGAATTACACGACAGATACAGTGAAAAAGCAAGAAAAGGTTAACTAGACAAATGCCAGTTTGCTACGTTACGCGTAGTAAGGAGAATGAGAGACAGAGAGAGGGAGAAAGCATTTGAAGCAAGAATGCAAAATACACGCGCTCAGTGTATGGTCGTTGCAGGCGATCACTGAAATGGGCCCTGCACCACTTCGTTAACGTCGTCAGAAAACGCTACGAATCGGTTGTAGAGGTTCCTGTGGACACGTGAGCCAAACATTGCAGAAGTGCACGCGGTATCTAATTTGAAATCACGTTTCAAAAACGGCTACAGGTCGCTCGCCCTTCTCTCGTCGAATTAAGTCATCGGTGGGCCCTACAGCATCAACGGAGGAAAGGAGATTGCACTTGGCCGATGTGATGATCGCGAGGACGTCGGTTATCATTACAACATTGTTTGTGTCGAATTCAATTAATAAATAGTGCACATGTTCCTCTTTTACGAAACACTGACAAAGTAACTATTTGAGTACTTCCACTCTCGATGAACGGTCACCTGTTTATTGTATTTTGTAGCGTTAGCTACACTTGCCTAGCCGGAGCCGATTTCGCGTGGATCCTGATGAGCCGTGCTGCGCATGCGCGAGGATCTGTGATGTCATACATCTGGCTCACCGGAGCCGGCATCTCACGCGCTCTCCGCCACCGCCGCTGCTAGTCTGCGCGTTCGGGAGGAGTGGCGTCGTAGCGGCGGCAGACACACTGGCGTCGGCGCGCGCGCAGACTCCGCCACCGCCGTGTGCGACTCGCCGCTGCTGGTCTGCGCATTCTATAGGAGTGATGTCGTAGCCATGGCAGACACACTGGCGCCGGCGCCCGCGCAGCTATTCGCCTTCGCTGTGCAGTCGCCGTCTGACACTGCGCTGGAGCCGCTTGATAGCGCCTCTGACTGGCGTTTGCAGGTGGGTAATGCCATGGAGAAGGAGAGCGCAAATGCTGCTCAACGGCGCAGAAGAGCCGAGGAGCTTATCTCATCGGATCCCGAAGTAGGTGCCTGGCAATTAGCGGTTCAGAGTACGAAGAATGAATAGTAGAAGGGTAATATTCCTAGACAATTCGGAAAGCTAAGAATAATCAGCTGAACCTTTGCTAACGCTACGTATATCCGGCACAGCCGAGCTAAGCCACTGCAAATTTTTGTTTTCACGTTCATTCATGTGAGGTGGCACGAGATGGAATAGATCTTATGCAAAATTGCTGCCATCTGTCGGAGGTTTGACGAAGCTACCGATTCGGCGCCATGTTGGAGGCTGTGTCCGAATCGTACTGCTGTAGCTCCTATAACTTCTTGCCTGTATCTGCTTTGATAGTCGGCAAACGGGGCATGAGAAACGTCAGACGAGCGTGTAAGGGCCTGTACAGGCTACCGGCATTTCCTAGCTGTTAGGTTGGCAATTATTACGCGTAAAGAACTGCCTCACAACAAGAAGAAGGCACCGAGTCACATGTAAGCCTGTCGTCGTTGAGAATGAAGCTTAGCGCTAGGTTATACATTTTGCCTGCTTTCACTGCAGCGAATTAAGCGTGGTCAGTTATGTGAATACGATGCGTGCAGTGTATGATGGTTGGGAGGAGGCTTTATCGCGCGACACGGCTAGGCACAGCGATGACGTTTATAAAGAGCTGTTGACTCATTTCAAAGCGTATTTCATAAGGGACAGCCTACGTCGACCAGATGTATTGTGCATTTATTTTAAATAAAACGTTGTCATCTTCTTTTTATTTTTGAAGCAAAAGATATTTCGCTGCTGTAGCCACCGACGTACGCACGATTAAAATGCAAAATATTTTAACTTTACGCACGTGAAAAGTGAACATGAAAAGTAAAAGTCTTAGTTGCTCCATGAAGTAGGTGCTGGTTGGCTGGCATTTTATTGAATACCTTTCCGACATGGGCTCGTAAATAACACTACAGGCCGAGAATATTTGCGTTCACATCGTCACTTTGGGGGCCTACTGGCGCCTTACCATTTCAACCCGTTTCCGCAAGGCAGTTTTTCTTCGCGACTGAACGCTTCCGAAGCCACCTCAGCGCATAACCAACGGTAGCGCACCCACGGCCGAGTGTAACACATTTCCTGAAACCGCACTTTTTTTTTCTCTTTCATACCAAAAGTGCCACACACAAGCTTCTGTTAACACATCATAGTCATAGCATACAGGGGTGGATACAGGATTTTTCCTAAGGGGTACAAGCTTCTGGGAGAGCCTGATATGTGCTTTTCTTCGGATATAAATACAAAAAAGTAAAGGGGGCGGTCAGGCCATCCGGGCAGCCCTCTGAATTTTGCAGTGATAGCACATGAAATACTTGAAGAATACGCATAGTGAAGCAATACGCGCGCGAAGCATCCCACCAAACGCTACCTTGTTAAACTCCACAATCGAAACTGACTACAAACAACACGCTCCAATACAATCGGTCCGTTCGCTAGGAATCGATGACGCGCTCGAGCTACCTGTCTAACATGTAATTGTTATCGCTATGTAATAAGCAAAGTAATGGTGTCAACAGCAGCGCAGGCATGCGCGAGTAGCCGCGATGCCGCCTTGAAGCTCATACACGAAGCCGGTTTGTCTATTCCTGCAAGCACACGGTGTGAAAACAGTCCGATTCCTGCATGACACGAAAGAGTGTCCTCTGATGAGTGCCGATGCTATATCACATCTATTAAGAACGGCGAACGTAAACGCGGCGTCAGTCGCAAGCAGTAGCCGGAGCAGCGGAACGATCTGCCGCTTCTCGTCGGCCGCGAGGAAATCTAACAAGATGGAGGTTAGCTTTCTGTAAACCTTTTTTCAGCACCCAAATTTTTTCAATCTGAGCAACACGGCGCACAAATATATGTCGGCATTCCCATTCCTATCAGCCACCACACGACGATACGCACGTTCCGTGCGTGCACATGCGGAGCGCGCTTAGCCTTCAACATGGCGGAAATGCGCACTTAGGCCGCTAGATGGCAGCAGATTTTGCATAAGGTCTATATATGTGCTGTTGCAAGCATTTGCTTCATCACTCGGTCAATCGTCTTGAAATGATCCAGCTATCGCTGTACTTACCAACACACATTGTTGTTTCCAGAACAACCGGTACGGTTGCCATTGCCTGCTTTGTTCTTTAAGCGCCTCTCGTGCAACACGGCTTTTCCGGCACCACTGTTTTTGTTTTGCTAATTCAGTATGCTTGTCACTGCACTATCGGGATTTGGCTACTATCCTGGTCGAGCTCACGAAGGACAATGCCAGTGCAAACCAGAAATTGACAGAGCTGACCCAGACTTCCACATGACCCGCCACGGTGGTCTAGTAGTTATGGCGCTCGACTGCTGACCCGCAGGCCGCGGGATCGAATGCCGGCCGCGGCGGCCGCATTTTCGATGGAGGCGCAAATGCTCGAGGCCCGTGTGCTCAGATTTAGGTGCACGTTGAAGAACCCCAGGTGGCCGAAATTTCCGGAGTCCTCCACTATGGCGTCTCTCATAATCATACCGTGGTACTGGGACCTTAAACCCCCACAATTCTTATTTTTACTTTCACGCAATCGAGCATTGTTGTTTTGCACAAATACCGTGGCTGCCACAGGGTACCGCGGCGTGCCGGCGCCGTGCTCTTTAGTGTGCAAGAATTACGCTGGAGCCACATAACTTCGCAATGTAAACGCGAAAAGATACACCGACCAAAAAGGGACAAAGCTTACTTGACGTTTCGGCCTCCCATACGGGAGCCTTGTTCACAATAAAAGCCATAAAGATGGCACAGCGTATTTAGGTACGCCTAAGTACGTGACGTAAGCAGCGATAATACATCGTCGGAAGCGTCCCATCACTCCTGTTCAGCGTGTGCGCAGTCGTCTGTATGTGCGGGATTCCAGGTGTAGGCGTGATGCAAGCTTCTTTTCTATGGCCAGAACACGCGCACTTGACCAGTCAATTTGGTGGCCTGTAGATTCCACGTGCTTAGCGAGGGCATTCGAAGCAACGTGCCGTCTTCTGACGTCATATTCGTGTTGTTTGACTCTTGAAGTCACCGCTCTCACCGATGTACTGCTTGTCACAATCATGGCAGCCTATGGCGTAATCGCAATCTTATCACACCGTAAGACGAATAACTTCTTGAAAAAGAAACAAAAAAAGTGCTCAAGGTCGTGACACCCACGAAGCTTTTTCAGCACATGTAGCTTTATAGCTTCAAGAGCGTATTTTCGGACAAAAGAATACAAAAGGGCTATAAATGTGTACCCCCGCAAATCCCTGTAAATGTACTATCACTGGGCCTACTCAAATAATTTTGCGGCAATAGATTTGTGAGGCAATAAATGCAGAGAGTCAGATTGTTTGATCTTTGTTTTGAAAAGTTTGGAAGGCCCTTGCAGTAAGCTGCTTTCCTGAACAACACAAGAGCTCGTATGGCTTTCTGGGCTGATATGTCCGATATTTGATTGAAGAGTAATTTATTCAATGAATAAAATTTAAACTTTCATTTGCTTCGCATATATCCAAGAGGGAACTATTCGCGCACTCTTCATTTTAGTCATGTGGGCTTGGGTCATTGAAAAGGCCACAACTACAACACCCCAATGCAGCGACAACTGATGCATTCGACTGAGACCATGAACCCGCAAGTAGTCCCGTAGGAGTTGCGAGAAGCCTGGGAAGACGACTCAAGAAGTAGGAGGACCGAGTCCACTGTATGAAGGTGGATGATCAGCGAAGCTGTTTATCATGTGGCGCAGAGGTCACTTAACATTTGAATGGAGAGTCAATCATAAACACTGCAAGTGCATCCGAAATCTTTATCCAGAAATTCCCTTTTGAATACAGCGTGTGATCATTTGCCTTTCGTCCATTTGAGCGGCACGCGCCCCTTTGCCGCGACATGTGTCGTATTCTCTGGCTTGCCGCATGCGCATCGCGTTTCGTTCGCGTTCTTATTTCGTGTTCGCTGCCCGTGTGTTCCGTCCTTGATTTTCAGTGGAAGTGGTGAATATTGGGGCTCGACCAATTCCTGTAGCAAACAAGTGCCTGCCCGCGGACGACGGACATATCAAAGTGGAATGCACGCGTGAATAACTTATGTCGCGCTGCAACTGATTAACCTTGCTTAGAGTACATTTATTTAGAGCCAACATTACTAACGCACTTCAACCCGAATAATGTTGTCCCTTTAAGACTTGTCTAATTGCTTTTACATGTGCGTAAACATCACGAAACTTTTCATGCCCTCACCGCGTTTCACGTACGGAAAAACGTGTCGTTGATCTCTCTAAAGCGAAGCTCTATATCAGGGTTCTGAAACACGCGGCCCGCGGCTTCAAACGGAATAAAGTTTTGTGACTTTGCTAAGTGGTACTCGCATTATTTTCTCACCTGTTGCAATGAATATAGATTTGTTAGGGTAAACTACAAAGACGGCAATAGTCTCAAGCATTTTTTTTGTGAGGCGCCCCATGCTGTCAGTATAAGTTTAAACTTCACCATGGAACGAAAACTGTATTTCAGAATCGGCGTCCAGATTCCACTCTTTGTGGAAATCAGTATGGATATGTTTCTGGCAACATGACCTTAAATCACTTGCAGAAATGACCCACATATGGGGTATGGAAAGGCGTTTTCGCAAGTAGCATCGTTAGAGTACATTTTATTCAAACTCTCTCAACCCCCCTCCCCACTCCACTGTTCCCAACATCTCTGTCCCTACTGAAACGTTCCGTATGCCATTCCAATAATTCCATATGTTTTCATACGGAATCCATATGTTTTCCGTATATTTCCATATGTTTTTCATATATTTCCGTAAGATTGTTACGGAAACATACGGAATTATTGGAATGGCATACGGAACGTTTCAGTAGGGGTCCCGGCCCTTGCGGGACTAAATGTCCTGATTTAGGCACGTTATAGCTGAGATGAGTTTCAGACCCCGGTCTATATGGTTTGGGTTCCACGTATGTTTCTTGCACGTCACTAAAAACGTGTGCGCCACGGAACGTGCAGGGTGTGTTGAGATATGAACGCCGGTGCATGTCCACCGACCAATTAATTTCGCTGGAATGAATCAATGAATGAACTTTACTTAACACTCGTCCGGAAGTTTTCTTCAGGCGAGGTGGGGTGAAGAGGGGATAAACGCCTCTCCCGTCTTACCCTCCGTCGATGGTGATCCTGCAAGATGATAACATTTTGTAAACGTGATCTATCACAGTATGCAAAAAAAAAATGTTGAGACCAACAGGTACGATAGCTCTTTTGGAAGATCTCGTCAATGTTCTACTGTCGCGATATTCAG
This sequence comes from Rhipicephalus sanguineus, assembly GCF_013339695.2. Classification (NCBI taxonomy): domain Eukaryota; kingdom Metazoa; phylum Arthropoda; class Arachnida; order Ixodida; family Ixodidae; genus Rhipicephalus; species Rhipicephalus sanguineus. The sequence continues at coordinate 117,203,578 of NC_051182.1, read as the reverse complement.
AAAAAAACTCGCCTCTGGCTCAATAGAGACTTCCGAATTGTTTTGATGAAGGCAACGCATCTTTTTCGCGAAACTAAGACAGGTGTTGTTGTCCGGAGAACTCGGACACCAAGGTATATTTTTTTTTTGGCTAAATTAAGAGCTGCCGCAGGATATTCACCGGTGTCCTTATCTGAACACACCCAGCTATGAAGCGTGCGATGCCGCCACTTCATTATGCATTGACTGTTCGGTGAAATATTCATGTTTTCATGAACTGCACCAGAACCGGTACATGTAGGTGTACTCACCGGGTATCTTGTGCTTTCTCCTTTATGCTCTACCACTAATGTCGGTATCTATCACCTTTTTCGCATTGTTCGATGTGCGATATTTCATCATTTATGCTGTTCTCATTTCCTTCTCGTCATATCGAAGGCGCGACGAAAATAAAATTTTGCTGTCAAGCTTGTAATCTCATCAATTGCTTAAGGAGCAACCCTTCGGTAAAATATTCATGATGTCATTAACTGTACCGAAACGGGTACATGCAGGCAATGACACCGTGTTTTATGACAGTTATTCTTGCTGTGTTCACATCACGTGAAATAAAGTAAATTCGATAAAAAGTGTGACAACGTGGATTTCGACGTATTTCTGCGGAGACAATAACGTTCTAGAAATTCGCTAGTTTCATGCTTTAGTGGCTCATGTCTTGTATGACGTGTTTTTGCGTGACGCTACGCACGCCTGCACTAAAACGCGCGTATCCCCATTTTTACACGGATCACGTGATTTATTGCCTACGCAAACGCACTGCGAGATATTCGACGTCTCTGTTTTGCATCTAAGCAGGCTGCCATCCAACTTGATGGCACAAAGTAATCAAAGTAAAAATGTTACAAATGAAAGGGTATCTAATACATATATATATATATATATATATATATATATATATATATATATATATTGTCAAGACGTTTATTACCGGGCACTCAGCGACGGCGCACGGCAGCGACAGTCAAAGCGGGGCCGACTCTCTGCACGAGGGGCGTGCTCTCAGAGAAGAGAACGACCCACTGGAAGGCGCTCGACAGGACGACCCATTACTGAGTAGGAATGCTTCGCTACAATTTCCCCGGCTACAAAAAGGGAGCCGCCTGGCGACCTAGGAACTTGTCACTATGAACGGGTCATGGTAGGGCTTCAGGCGCGCCACGTTGACAATGTCGCGCCCTCGACGGCGCATGTCCAAAGATGGGTCGATGGGTTCGATGAGGTAGTTCACCGGGGATGTGCGTTCGACGACACGGTAGGGGCCTTCGTATTTGGGCAGTAGTTTGGAAGAGAGGCCAGGTGCAGTGGTAGGGACCGAGAGCCATACGAGCGCGCCAGGAAGGAACGTGGAAGCAGAACTGGTGGTGTCACCGCGAATACTTTTCTGCCGCTCTTGGCTATTCGTAGTAAAGGTCTTGGAGAGCTCGCGACACCACTCAGCAAGTCTGGCTGTGGCAGAAATAGGCGCACATTCAGATCGATCCGGCTTGTAGGGAAAGATTGTGTCAATGGTGCGCGACGGGTGCCTGCCATACAATAAGAAAAATGGTGAGAAACCAGTAATGCTCTGAGAAGCAGTATTGTAGACGTACGTGACGAAGGGCAGAATTACATCCCAATTCGTGTGGTCGGCGGCGACGTACATCGAGAGCATGTCGCCTAGCGTGCGGTTGAAGCGTTCGGTGAGGCCATTCTTCTGCGGGTGGTAAGCAGTAGTTTTGCGGTGAAGAACGTTGCACTCTTTGAGAATGGCGTCGACGACTTCCGACAAGAAGACACGGCCTCGATCACGGAGCAGCTCCTGGGGTGGACCCTGACGCAGCATGAATCGGTGGAGCAGGAAGGAGGCCACATCGCTCGCTGTAGCCGCAGGGAGGGCAGCAGTTTCAGCGTATCGCGTGAGGTGGTCTACAGCGACGATGGCCCAGCGGTTACCAGCGGACGTCAGGGGAAGTGGCCCATATAAATCGATGCCAACGCGCCCAAACGGTCGGTCAGGGCAAGGTAGAGGTTGCAGACCTGCTGGCGACAAGTGCGTTGAAGTTTTGCGGCGCTGACAATCGATGCAGGAGCGAACGAACTTCTCCACGTAGCGGTACATCCCTCGCCAAAAGTAACGTTGGCGAATGCGGTGATAGGTTTTCGATACCCCAGGGTGGGCACACTGCGGATCAGAGTGGAACGACTCGCATATGTCATAACGCAGACTGCGGGGTATTACTAGTAGCCACTGGCGGCCGTCGCCGTTGTAATTGCGTCGGTGGAGCAGGTCGTCGCGAACGGCGAAATGGTGGGCTTGACGACGCAACAAGCGAGTGGATGGTGTGGCCGATGGATCAGTCAGCAAGACTATTAGTGAGGCAATCCATTGATCTATGCGCTGCTCCGTAGCGATGGTGTGAATATCGATGGAGGAAACGACAAAGTGAGACGCTGAGTTGTGGGCATTGTCGTCAGGCAAGGGAGAGCGCGACAGGGCGTCGGCGTCAGCATGCTGACGTCCGTTGCGGTACAGCACGCGAATGTCGTAGTCTTGCAGGCGAAGTGCCCAACGGGCAAGACGGCCTGAGGGATCCTTCAATGACGACAACCAGCACAGTGTATGATGGTCGGTCACGACATCAAATGAGCGACCATACAAATAAGGTCGGAACTTTGTAAGGGCCCAAATGATTGCCAGGCATTCTTTCTCCGTGACGGTGTAGTTGGTCTCGGCTTTAGTAAGCGTACGACTTGCATATGCGACAACATATTCCGGGAACCCAGGTTTGCGCTGCGCAAGGACAGCACCGAGGCCAACACCGCTGGCGTCCGTGTGTACCTCTGTAGGGGCCGTGGGGTCGTAGTGGCGTAGAATGGGAGGAGACGTCAACAAATGACGGAGCTTTGCGAAAGCGTCGTCGCACTCTGACGACCACGAATTGAGGGGCCCATTACTTCCAAGGAGCTTTGTCAGCGGTGATATGATAGTCGCGAAGTTTCGGATGAAGCGCCGAAAGTAGGAGCATAGTCCTACGAAACTGCGCAGTTCTTTGACGGACGTAGGTTTGGGGAACTCTCTCACGGCCCGAAGCTTGGCTGGATCTGGGAGGATGCCGTCCTTGGACACCTCGTATCCTATGATCGTCAGCTGCCGTGCTGCAAATCGGCACTTCTTGAGATTCAGTTGTAGCCCGGCGTCGCTCAAGCGCGTCAAAACCTGCCGCAGGCGTTGAAGGTGTGTTGAGAAGTCCGGGGCGAAAACGACGACGTCGTCGAGGTAGCATAGGCACGTGTGCCATTTCAAGTTGCGCAGAACGGTATCCATCATGCGCTCAAAGGTCGCAGGCGCATTGCACAGCCCAAACGGCATGACGTTGAATTCGTACAAGCCGTCGGGTGTGACAAACGCTGTCTTCGGTCGAGCGTCATCAGCCATGGGGACTTGCCAGTACCCTGAGCGCAAATCGAGCGATGAAAAGAACTCTGCTCCTTGCAGGCTGTCAATGGCATCGTCTATTCAAGGTAGGGGATAAACGTCCTTACGGGTGATCTTATTGAGTCCTCGGTAGTCCACACAGAACCGCACAGAGCCGTCCTTCTTCGCAACGAGAACGACAGGAGACGCCCACGGGCTGTTTGAGGGTTGAATAACATCGCGGCGAAGCATGTCTTCGACTTGCTCGGTAATTACACGACGCTCTGTTGGCGACACGCGATATGGACGTTGCCGCAGTGGTGGTTGGGCGCCAGTGTCGATGCGATGCGTGACAGTAGACGTGCGGCCGAGAGAAGTTTGCGCTACATCGAACGAAGAACGAAATTCTTCCAACAGGCCTAGAAGCTGGGAACGCTCGACCGACGTAAGGTGTTCAGCAATCGAGGAACCAAATAAATCAGCGGGTGACGAATCAGATGTGGAAACAGCACTGAGCGAATGGGAGTTGGCGCAGTGCGTGTCACCCGGTGCGTCCATAACTTGTGCGTCTTCGAGGGCTTCAGCTCTGCCGAGACATTCCCCTCGCACCAACCTAACAATGTACGGGGATGGGTTCGTAAGAAAAATGTCGGTGTCACCCTGAATGACTTGCACGGTCGCAAATGGCACCAACAAGCGTTTTCTAGTGAAGACGCGGTCAGATGGAGAGAGGAGTGCAACGGCGTCGGCGAGACCGGTGCAGCAGACTGACACAGCCGTTGACGAGTTTGTAGGAAGTGTGGTGTCGTCTTTGACGAGTACCTTGGTCGCAGCCGGTGGACTGTCCGCCGGCGTCAAATCTGAGAATGGTGAGAGCTCTATTTCGGCTGGTGCGCAACGAATTACGGCGGCGTGACGGGCGAGAAAATCCCAACCCAGGATGACGTCGTGAGAGCATGAGGAAATTATGATGAATTCGACGGCGTACAGAGCGTCCTGAATCACGACACGGGCTGTGCACACCGCTGTCGGGTGAATACTGTGAGCGCTGGCTGTACGGAGGGAGAGCCCGGAAAGTGGCGTCGTCACTTTTTGTAGTAGTCGGCTAAATTTAGCGTCAATAACGGAAACGACAGCTCCAGTGTTTACAAGGGCCGATGTGCGCACACCATCTAAAAACATGTCTACTACGTTTGATGGGCTTTGCTGAGGGCTTTGGCTGTTCGATAGCGTCGCAGCCCTTGCCTCTTGGACTGCGACGACTAGTTTTCCTGGTCTCGTGCGACCGGACGAGGCCGCATCGGTGACAGTGAGCGGCGTCGTGGGGACGGTGAACGACGGGTAGATGGACCTGGGCATGACGTCGGTGACATAGGCGGCAGCGGGTCATAATACGGGCGGCTGGACTGGTTGGTGACGGCTGTGATGACTCGAGGCGGCTGCACGCGGTTGCAATAGCGGGCTACGTGACCGGCGCAACCGCACGCAAAGCAGATCGGGCGGTTGTCGGAAGTGTGCCATCGGTTTGCCGGGCTAGGTCCCATCCACGTGGCAGGACGCGAGGGACGGGGCGGCTGCTGATATGACGACTGCATGGTGGGCTGCAGTCGGGGCGTATGGATGATGTCGGCGTACGCAGCCGGCACACTCGCTTCGAAGGCCTGAGGCCTGGTGACGGCTCCAGCGTATGTTAGCGGGGCACCACAGGGAGCGCTGGGGGCGGCCTGGCTGCTACTTGTGCGTAGCTGAGCGGCGCAGACGCCGGAGGGGGCTGGTGGTATTCCGGCATAACCTCCGCGATTTCCTGCTCAATAGCCCGGCGTAGGGGAGGCACCAGTGTGGTCGACGACTGTACAACATCCTGCGGGTGAGAGAAGGCCAGTAAGGAGAACTGGCGGGCAATTTCCTCCCGGACGAATGACTTGATTTCGCCGAGTAAGACTGAGTGGTCCGACACGGCCGACAAGCCAGCGAGATCGGCGTCGCGTGATGGAGGTCGACGCGTCATCAGCCGCTGCCGGCGTGGCTCCTCGTAGCTTTGGCACAGCGTGATGACCTCTGCCACAGTGCGAGGGTTTTTGGCGAGTAGCATGGTGAAGGCATCGTCGTCGATGCCTTTCATGATGTTCCGGATCTTGTCGGCTTCAGACATGGTTGTGTTGGCTTTCTTGCACAAGTCGAGCACGTCTTCAATGTAGCTCGTGAAAGACTCGCCGGACTGCTGGGCTCGTTCACGTAACCGCTGTTCGGCTTGCAGCTTGCGAACGGCAGGGCGGCCAAAGGCGTCGATGATGGCGGTCTTGAAAGCGGACCACGTAGCGAAATCGGATGCGTGGTTGTTGTACCATAGACTTGCCACACCCGCGAGGTAGAAAACGAGGTTGCTCAGTTTGCCTGCCTCGTCCCATTTATTAGGGACGCTCACACGCTCGTAGATCGCGAGCCAGTCCTCGACGTCGGTGCCATCCGCGCCGATGAAGATAGGAGGGTCGCGGATGCGGGGGACACCCGGACATGGCGTCGGTGCAAGAGGAGGCGTTTGCTGGGCGGCGTCTTGAGTCATGGTAGCAGGCACTGTACGGGATCGAAGCTCCAAGGGCATCGAATGCGGACCGTAGTTGTTTAAAGGGCACAGCACTCTCCACCAAATTGTCAAGACGGTTATTAACAGGCACTCAGCGACGGCGCACGGCAGCGACAGTCAAAGCGGGGCCGACTCTCTGCACGAGGGGCGTGCTCTCAGAGAAGAGAACGACCCACTGGAAGGCGCTCGACAGGACGACCCATTATACTGAGTAGGAATGCTTCGCTAGAATATATATATATATATATATATATATATATATATATATATATATATATATATATATATATATATATATATATATATATATTGTAGCGAAGCGTTGGAAGCCTGTAATGGGTCGTCCTCTTCCGCTCTTCTCTGACAGCACGCTCCTCACGCTCAGAGTCCGCGCTCTGTCTTGACTGTCGCCGTTGTGCTTCGTCGACTAGTGCCGTCAATAAACGCCTTTATAATATGGTGGAGAGTGCTGCGCCGTACAACCAGCTTCGGTCCGTTCGATGCCCCTGGCGCTTCGATCCCGTACCGTGCCCTCTGCCATGCCTCAAGACGCCGCCCAGCAAACGCTTCCCCCTGTACCGACACCATGCTCCGGTTCCCCCCGCATCCGCGACCCTCCTATATTCACCGGCGCGGATGGCACTGACATGGAGGACTGGCTCGCGACATACGAGCGCGTGAGCGTACCCAACAAATGGGACGAGGCAGGGAAGCTGAGCAACCTGGTTTTCTACCTCGCGGGTGTGGCCAGTCTGTGGTACAACAACCACGCAACCGACTTCCTCACGTGGTCTGATTTCAAGACCGCCATCATCAACGTGTTTGGCCGACCTGCCGTACGTAAACTGCAAGCCGAACAGCGTTTACGTGAACGAGCTCAGCAGACCGGTGAGTCGTTTACCAGCTACATCGAAGACGTCCTCGACTTGTGCAAGAAGGCCGATGTAACCATGTCTGAGTCTGACAAGATCCGACACGTTATGAAAGGCATCGACGACGATGCCTTCACCATGCTGCTCGCCAAGAACCCTCGTACCGTGACAGAGGCGATCACGCTCTGCCAAAGCTACGAGGAGCTGCGCCGGCAACGGTTGCTGACCCGTCGACCTCCATCACGCGACGCCGACCTCGCTGGCTTGTCGGCCATTTCTGATCACTCGGGCTTGCTCGCCGAGGTCGTCATTTGTGCGCGAGGAAATTGCCCGCCAGTTTTCTCTGCTGACCTTGCCGCAGTCGCAGCATGTTGAACAGCCGTCGACCACACTGCTGCCTCCCTTACGCCGCGCTATTCAACAGGAAATCGCGGAGGTCATGCCGGAATCCCACCAGCCACCTCCGGCGCTTGCGCCACTCAGTTACGCGCAAGTTGTAGCCAGGCCACCCCCAGCGATCCCTGTGTCTGCCCCACATCCCTACGCCGAAGTCGTCGCCAGACCACAGGCCTTCCAGGCGAGTGTGCCGGCTGCGTACGCCGACGTCATTCCTAGGCCACGACTGCAGCCGACCATGCAGTCCTATCAGCCGCCACCCCGTCCACCGCGTCTTGGGCCATGGATGGGACCCACCCCGGCGAACCGATGGCGCACTTCCGACAACCGCCCTATCTGCTTTGCGTGCGGTTGCGCCGGTCACGTCGCCCGCTATTGCAATCGCATGCAGTCGCCTCAAGTCGCCTCAACCATGCCAAGCCAGTCGAGCCGCCCGTATTACGATTCGCCGCAGCCTATGTCACCGCCGTCTCGCCCAGCGCCCTCTACCCGTCGGTCACCGTCACCACGACGCCGCTCACTGTCCCCGATGCGGCCACGTCTGGTCCCACGCGACCAGGAAAACTAGTCGTCGCAGTTCAAGAGGCAAGGGCTGCGACGCGATCGAACTGCGAAAGCCCTCAGCGAAGCCCATCGAACGTGATAGACGTGTTTGTAGACGGTGTTCGTGCATCTGCCCTTATCGACACTGGAGCCGCTGTATCCGTTATGGACGCAAAGCTTAGCCGAATACTGCGCAAAGTGACGACGCCACTTTCCGGGCTCTCCCTCCGTACAGCCAGCGCCCAACGTATTCACCCTACAGCGGTGTGCACAGCCCGCGTCATGATTAAGGACGCTATGTACGCCGTCGAACTGATCATAATTCCTGCCTGCTCTCACGACGTCATCCTCGGATGGGATTTTCTCTCCCGCCACGACGCCGTCATTCATTGCGCACCAGCCGAAATATAGCTGTCACCATTCTCTAATTTGACGCCGGAAGACAGTCCATCGGCTGCCAGCAAGGTGCTCGTCAAAGACGACATCAAATTGCCTGCAAACTCGTCAACGGCGGTGTCCGTCTACTGCGCCAGTCTATCCGACACCGTTGCACTCCTCTCGCCATTCGACCGTATTTGCACGAGGAAAGGCTTGCTGGTGCCTTTCGCGACCGTTCAAATCACTCAGGGAAGCACCTCTATTTTTGTAATCAACCCCTCCCCGTACAGTGTTACATTGGTGCGAGGGGAATGTCTCGGCAGCGTGGAACCCCTCGAAGACGCACAAGTTATGGACGAACCCGATGACACGCACGGCCGCAGTTCCAGTACGCTCAGTGCTGTTTCGATGTCTGGTTCATCACCCGCTGACGTGTTTGGTTCCACCATAGCTGACAACCTTACGCAGGTCCAGCGTTCCCAGCTTCTGGACCTGTTAAAAGAATTTCGCTCTTCTTTCGATGTCGCTCAAACGTCTCTCGGCCGCACGTCGGCCGTTACGCATGGCATCGATACTGGCGCCCACCTGCCACTGCGGCAACGTCCATATCGCGTATCTCCCACAGAACGCCGTGTAATCACCGAGCAAGTCGACGACATGCTTCGACGCGATGTTATTCGACCCTCCAACAGTCCCTGGGCGTCTCCTGTCGTTCTTGTTGCGAAGAAGGACGGTTCTGTGCGGTTCTGTGTCGACTACAGACGACTCAACAAGATCACTCGTAAGGACGTGTATCCACTGCCGCGAATAGACGATGCGATTGACAGCCTGCAAGGCACCGAATTCTTTTCATCTCTCGATTTGCGCTCAGGGTACTGGCAAGTACCTATGGCTGACGACGCTCGACCGAAGACCGACTTTGTCACGCCCGACGGCCTGTACGAATTCAACGTCATGCCGTTTGGGCTGTGTAATGCGCCCGCCACCTTTGAGCGCATGATGGATACCGTTCTGCGCAACCTGAAATGGCACACGTGCTTGTGCTACCTCGACGACGTCGTCGTTTTTGCTCCGGACTTTTCCACCCATCTTCAACGCCTACGGCATGTTTTGACGCGTTTGAGCGACGCCGGTCTGCAACTGAATCTAAAGTGCCGATTTGCAGCACGGCAGCTGACAATCCTCGGCTACGTTGTGTCCAAGGACGGAATTCTCCCCGATCCAGGCAAACTTCGCGCCGTGACCGAGTTCCCGAAACCTACGTCCGTCAAAGAACTGCGCAGTTTCGTAGGACTGTGTTCCTACTTTCGGCGCTTTATTCGAAATTTCGCGACTATCATATCGCCTCTGACGAAGCTCCTCGGAAGTAACGGGCCCCTCCATTCATGGTCGTCCGAGTGCGACGACGCTTTCGAAAAGCTCCGCCGTTTGTTGACGTCGCCTCCCATACTACGCCACTACGACCCTACGGCTCCTACAGAGGTACACACAGACGCTAGCGGTGTTGGCCTTGGCGCTGTCCTTGCGCAGCGCAAACCAGGGTTCCATGAATATGTCGTGGCATATGCAAGTCGTACGCTTACTAAAGCCGCGACCAATATATACCGTCACCGAAAAGGAATGCCTGGCGATCATCTGGGCCCTTACGAAATTCCGACCTTATTTGTACGGTCGCCCATTTGATGTGATCACCGACCATCATGCACTATGCTGGTTGTCGTCACTGAAGGATCCCTCAGGTCGCCTCGCCCGCTGGGCACTTCGCCTACAGGACTACGATATCCGTGTGCTGTACCGCAACGGACGCCAGCATGCTGACGCCGACGCACTCTCGCGCTCCCCCTTGCCTGACGACAATACTACCAGCTCAGTGTCTCACAATGCCGTTTCGTCTATCGACATTCAAACCATCGCCACTGAACAGAGCAAGGATCACTGGATTCCCTCACTGATAGCCTTGCTGAGTGATCCATCGGCGACACCATGCACTCGCGCATTGCGTCGTCAAGCGCACCATTTCGCCGTTCGCGACGACCTCCTCCACCGACGCAATTACGGCGACGGCCGCCAGTGGCTACTCGTAATACCCCGCAGTCTGCGTTCTGACATATGCGAGTCATATTCAGTTCTGACATATGCGTTCCACTCTGACCCGCAGTGTGCACACTCTGAGGTATCGAAAACCTACCACCGCATTCGCCAACGGTACTTTTGGCGAGGGATGTACCGCTACGTGCAGAAGTTCGTTCGCTCCTGCATCGATTGTCAGCGCCGCAAAACTTCAACGCACCTGTCGCCGGGAGGTCTGCAACCTCTACCTTTCCCTGACCGGCCGTTTGGGCGCGTTGGCATCGATTTGTATGGACCACTTCCTCTAACGTCGGGTGGTAACCGCTGGGCCATCGTCGCTGTTGACCACCTTACGCGATACGCCGAAACTGCCGCCGTCCCAGCGGCTACAACGCGCGACCTTGCTTCCTTCCTGCTGCACCGATTCATGCTGCGCCAAGGTCCACCCCAGGAGCTGCTCAGCGATCGAGGTCGTGTCTTCTTGTCCGAAGTCATCGAAGCCATTCTCAAAGAGTGCAACGTTGTTCACCGGAAAACTACTGCTTACCACCCGCAGACGAATGGGCTCACCGAACGCTTTAACCGCACGCTCGGTGACATGCTCTCGATGTACGTCGCCGCCGATCACACAAATTGGGATGCCATTCTGCCTTTTGTCACCTACGCCTATAATACCGCCCCGCAGAGCACTACTGGTTTCTCGCCCTTTTTCTTATTGTACGGCAGGCACCCGTCGCACACAATCGACACAATCCTTCCATACAAGCCGGACCCGTCTGAGTGTGCGCCTATTTCTGCCACTGCAAGACTTGCTGAGGAGTGTCGGGAGCTTGCCAAGACATTTACTACGAATGACCAAGAGCGCCAGAAGAGCATTCGCGGTGACACCACCACTTCTGCGCCCACGTTCCTCCCTGGAGCACTCGTATGGCTCTCGGTCCCTACCACTGCACCTGGCCTCTCTTCAAAACTACTGCCGAAATACGACGGCCCCTACCGTGTCGTCGAACGCACGTCCCCGGTCAACTACGTGATCGAACCCCTTGAACCATCTTCGGACATGCGCCATCGAGGGCGCGACATTGTCAACGTGGAGCGCCTGAAACCCTACCATGACCCGCTCATAGTTACAAGCAGTTAGGTCGCCAGGCGGCTCCCTTTTCGTACCCGGGGTAATTGTGGCGAAGCGTTGGAAGCCTGTAATGGGTCGCGCTCTCAAGCGCTTACTAGTGGGTCGTCCTCTTCCGCTCTTCTCTGACAGCACGCTCCTCGCGCTCAGAGTCCGCGCTCTGTCTTGACTGTCGCCGTTGTGCTTCGTCGACTAGTGCCGTCAATAAACGCCTTTATAATATATATATATATATATATATATATATATATATATATATATATATGTGTGTGTGTGTGTGTGTGTGTGTGTGTGTGTGTGTGTGTGTGTGTGTGTGTGTGTGTGTGTGTGTGTGTGTGTGTGTGTGTGTGTGTGTGTGTGTGCGTGCGTGCGTGCGTGCGTGCGTGCGTGCGTGTGTGTGTGTGTGTGTGTGTGTGTGTGTGTGTGTGTGTGTGTGTGTGTGTGTGTGTGTGTGTGTGTGTGTGTGTGTGTGTGTGTGTGTGTGTGTGTGTACCTCGGAACAGTGTTGGGCAATTCGATTATATCCCGGTGTCCTAGGCATGTAATTGCAAATTGGTGCAGCTAGCCGTCTTCCGATAATACGTTCTGGTAGGCTAGTTAGTTCATAGCGATAGACTTTCTTAAACTGCGCGAGAAGACGAAGGCACAAGTAAGAAAAACATTCAGAACTGCGCTCGTGGTGTTTCTGAATGTTTTTCTTACTTGTGTCTTCGTGTTCTCGCGCAGTTTAAGAAAGTGTTTCGATTTCGTGCTTCATTCTGGCGCATCAGTCATTCACTACAATCGTAGGCGTGGCGTGCCGAGGCACCTTCGTCATCAAGTAAAAATACAGCACAATGAATCCCATCGTCCCGCATTTGGTTTGAAATGTAAACTATTCACTGAATTTCAACGAAACGTATATGGCGTACATTGCCGTCGAACACCCAAATAACACGCGCTCTTTACGCTTGAGTAAGGCACGTCTGATATCATTTAAAATCTAGCAACAGCTACTTCAGCGGAGCGATGGGAAGAGCTGCTGGCCAGCCAGAACCTGGAGAATGAGCTCACTCTGATGGACCCGGCCCGCAGAGCGGCTGCTGCAAGCGGAGCCCTGGGCTGAATTCCCTCCCCCACCCCATTCCACCGCAAGCCAAGAACCTCCGAATACTGCTGGAAATAATCAAGGTTTTATCAACCCCACCATTTCCCCACGTAGCGACAATTGTTGTGTTCGTAACACTTGGCTGTTCCTTGCTGACTGCTTCACGTTACATTGATTCGCACTCTGCGTGGCATCAGCGAGAATGCTTTTTTTGCTAAGTTTGAATAAAGCACTTAAAGCAAGTGCAGCGTATGTTGAGAATATTTCTATAGCGGCACGTTCACCTGCAGTGTTGAGAAACTAGTAGGAAGAAAATTGGAACGTTGGCGAGAGAATTCACGGTGGCTAGACGGATAGTTTAAGTTAGTAGCGCCTGCGTGAATTTGGCTCCATTGGTAGTGGACACTCGGTTTTGTCGAAAGTGGAGTACATCGTACTTAAATTGCCGAACATCTGTTCGAAACACCATAAAGCTGTGTCTTTCAGTTTCTCTACATTGTCCATGCCTTCGCAGTGTTAACCCGAAAGCCCTACATGTGTCATCAAACGTGCAAAGTGACCTTCAGCGTCAAGAGGGATACAAAAATTTGTGATAATAACATGATATCACGATACGACACCATTTTGACGTCCCAGGTCTCCACTATGGCATCGCATAACGCGGCGACATCACTTGACATCGCCCCTTGGTAAAAGGTGGGCCGATCCCGGAAGCAATGCATCTTTTTTCGTGCCCGTTTCCTTGTCCCTGTTTTAGCTGTTTCAGTTCTGTTACATGAATGCGCATTCAAGTCAAAACTAACTAGCCCAGACTTCAGCTTTAACTTACAGAGAGACATAAAACGGGAGAAAGGCAGGAAGGTCAACCAGAATTTTAGCATCACGTTTGCTACCCTATACTAGGGGAGGCGGAAAGGGAAAGAAAGATGGAAAGGAAAGCGCAGAGAAAAGCAGGCGCGCGAAAAAAAAGAAAAAAGGAAGCTTCAGAGCAGGAGTTCTATAGCCTAATAAACTGGCCACTTCTACTGTAACATTTCATTAAGACCTTTAGTGATTTCCCGAGCGACGAGTAGAGCAAAAAGGGAGGAGTAACCAAGGTGTTAAAACCGGGCTCCGGGCTTCCCACGAGTGCTCTCATCGCAGGAGCGGTGCTATGCACTTTCGCCTCTGCCGAGTTACCTAGCAGAAGTCACAGTGTACAGAACGGCTTTGTAACCTTGGTTATATGCTGTACATAAAGGGCAAGTTGTTTTGAAAAGAAAGGACTGGTCTCGATCCTTGAGAAGCGGCGACAACCCCAGCAAGGCAGTTCAACAACCTTCCACTCCCTCCTGCACTGACAGCGGCTACGCAGCTGAGAGGGCTCTGCTCTGAAGAGGGAGTGGGGAAAAGGTTGCATTTACTATACAAAATAGCGAAATAAAGCGAAATACGCAAATAAAAGACAATACACTGGGGAAAGGGATAGGGGTCTTGAAAGTTGGTTTTACAGAGAAAGAGAGAGAGAAGGAAGGAGACGGACAGCGCATACAGACATAGTCAGAATTCCTAACAATCACAACATCGCCATTGGTCTATAACCACCGGTGCAAGTCTGATCGTTAAACCTAGGTGACGGCCAGAAGTTCTTCATTCCGGTCGGCTTCCTCTGCCCGCTGGACAGTGTTGTACTCCAGATTATTTTTGATGGAATGGGGTTTCTGAACGTGCCCCTGCGTGCCTGACTTCTCTCTCCCTCGTGTTTCCCTCCTAAATCTAAATAACCCGGGTGCTCTTGCTTTTTGCGCCCATCGAAATGGGCCGTCAAAGCCGTCTATCAAACCCACGCCCTCGAGGTGTGATCACTTGAGTAGTGAGCATACTGAAATAATGTTTCCGCATGCAGCGCGGCTAGTGCTCTGTAGGAAAACAATACTTAATCGATGGTATTGAAGTACAAGGACATGTTTTTGACCTTTCCCACCATGCCGTTGGTTTAATGAATGATTGCTGTGGTTTTACGTGCCAATACCACGATATGATACTGAGGGACGGCGAAGTGGGGGGATCCGGAAATTTTAACCACCTGGGGTTCTTTAACCTCCACCTATATCAAAGTACCTAAATCTAAGTATTATCGTCTCGATCGAAAATGCGACCGCCGAGGCCGGTATGAACCCGCAATCTTCGGGTGAGCAGCCGAGCAACGTAACCACCGTATACCCCGCAGTGGCTCATGCCGAAACTCCAATAATGAAACAGACAAAAAAAAAAACGCGCTAGCGCAGCGACAAATGCTCACATTGCTTCGATATCGACGCCTCGTGAAAGTACACTGGACCGAACGCTATCTGCAACGAGAATTTCAGTCTGCACTTAGAGGACAAAGCCGCTTTAGATGAAATGCTGATACAATCCCGGGCATTTTGTTTCCAGGAGGCACTTCTGGGAGATGAAGACCGTCTATGGTCCGCTTCCCGTGTACCGCCTTCCTCTGTAATTTATGTTTTTTTATGTCTTGAATACTGACTAATCTCTTACATATTTTTAATTCGCAATTCTTTTTAATGTTTTAATTACTTGAGCCTTATTTTTTCTTTTTCTGATATCAAGAAAGCGAAATGAGAGGTACTCCATAATTCGAGCAGGGTGTTTTCTTGGGCTTGTTGCTATGTTGACATAATGGGAGGAAGCGCGAAAGGTGATATTAAAATCCACCCCCCCCCCAAAAAAAAAAAACCTAGCGCATCTGAAGTACCCTATACAGTAGCCAACTTCATTAATTAACGCTCTTTGTTATCGTTCTTATTTTCCTCAGATTTTTTACTGCCTGCTGATAGTCACAAAATAAACCTTCATTCAAGGTAGCAATATTGCTCTGCATTTTATGGAAACGTCAAATGGGAATTGAAAAATAATCAATTGAAATTAAGAGTAACGTTAAAAGCGGCAGGAAAAATGTAGTTCAAGTCCAGCACTAATGTATTTCTTGTGTAGCGATTGGTGTAGTTCTAAATCCTGCACTAAATGCAGCTCCACTACTGTTAAACCTTTGAAAGTGCGTAGCACGGGCACGCAGCGATTCCCGTTGTGCTGTTGTTAGTCGCTGTCTATGAATGAACTCTCGCAAGTGTTTGTAACACTGGCGCCGAAGAAGCGCCGGTGGGAGGAGAAATCTCTCGTTAGGCGAGGTGGTGGCGCCCTTTTTTGCGCGGCGTAGGCGTCAGCCGCATGTTTCCGAAGTGTTTTTAATTAGCACTTTTGAGGTAATTATTACGATTGTTTGCTGATTGCTTGCTTTAATTAGATTAAATTACACCTTGTTTGGTTATGTTAACCCAGTTTTGAGCAATGCTAGCATTGTTTTAGTCCTGTATTGACCACTTTATTTTGAGCTTGACCACGCCACACATCTTGGATAGAGGCAAGCCGGGCCCCTCATGTGCAATGCACTTAAAACTTGCAAATTCCTGACAGAAAATATGTATTTTTTAAGTTCTAGAGATAGCAGACAGGAACAAGACCGGTTAATTGTGATAAACTTAATTTGGTGCTGCATAGGAAGTACAATCCATGTAGAAGTATTTTGTCAAAAATCCTATCATTTTCAATCTGTCTGCACCAAGCTTGCAAAGAAATGTTATCTTGAACGTTACTTTACTTCACACACCCATTACGAATGTGGGATGACTCATCATTTATATCGCTCTCATTTCTTGATGATGATGATGATGGTAGGTTTTAGTGGCGCAAGGGCAACTCAGGCCAAAGAGCGCCAAACACAGGGTTACGGTCGACTCAAGTAAAAATAGTGGTACTCAAGGTGACGAATAAAATAAAACTGTGGTGTAGAGGGCCTAAAATAATTAAAGGAAAAGATTGTGTGCGATGAGTTTAAAAGGGGGCACAAGCTATGGGCTTTACGAAGTCACGCAGCCTCGGCAGCAGCCCTGGTCAAGACAAGGAGTGCGTGCTGCATGACGTCTGGGCTAGAAATCTCAGTGATTCCCTCAAGATTGAGAGAAGGCTGAGATTAATGAGAGTATGAAACGGAACTTAAGAAGCCTACGCTAGCTAAGAAGTTTAAAACACTTTTTCGGGGGAACATGGGCTCGTCACCAAGAAAAAAGGATGGGTGTGACGGTATTGGGATTTGTACAGTTCTGGGAAGTGACGTCTCCTTTCTGGTTCGAGCCACCGACATATGATTAAAACATGAACGAAGGACAGCGGATCACCACATTTTGCACAGTTCGGTGCTGGAGATTTATTTAAAAGATGTGAGTGTGTCGCGTGTGTGTGGCCGATCCTAAGTCTGCACAGAACAACCTCCTGGTGTCTGTTACGTCTTTCGGTAGCGTATCCTTCGACTATCGGCTTTATTGTGTGCAGTTATCGCTTGCCGCGTTCCATTCTTCTTGCCATTCCCTACGAATTTTCTTTCTGATGTGTGGCCTCAGGTCCTCATACGGCAAGACATCTATGTCTACTGAACTGCGGAGTGCAGCCGACTTCGCAAGTTGGTCCGCTGCCTCATTTCCAGCTATGTTGAAGTGTCCCGGTATCCAGCAGAGCGCAATTTTAAGCTTGGATTTGTGAGCAGTCATGATGCATTTTAGAAGCGAGTTCATAACTGCATTTTTGCTTATCTGACCGGAGGACAACGCAGTAACTGCACTGAGGGAATCTGTGTATCTGACGGAGGCTGGTTCTTTCTTCTTTAGGATGTGCCTTACAGCTAGTAGTATGCCATAGCATTCTGCTGTAAATATGCTGGTATGTTCATTCATTGTTTCAGATTGAGAGAACTCAGGACCGTGTGCTGCGCATGCGACTGCAGAGGACTTAGAAGCATCTGTGTAGTACTCAGCACACCTGTATTTTGCCTGTAAGTACATGAAGTGTTGGCTTATTGCAACTTGGGGGCCATGCTTCCCTACCTCTAAGATTGACATGTCACAGTTGACAGCCTATATTTCCCACGGGGCCACAGTGTCCTTATGAGAGCTTAGTTGGAGATTGGCAACCGGTATGTTCAGGCTTTCAAGGTGTGAAGCTACTCTGATAGGATACGGTGGCATAGCTGATGGTCGCCTCGAAAACAGGTGGGCATTTCATGTGTGCTGCAATAGCTCGCGACATGGGTGGTCAGCATGGGAGAGCACCTTAGTGGCGTAAGTGATGCTTGTATACTGTCTTCGTCGTTCTAATGACCATCGGTCCGCCTCAACATAGAGGCTAGCTACCGGGCTGGTTCTGAAGGCGCCAGTTGCCAGACGAAGCCCAAGGTGGTGCACTGGGTCAAGCATCTTAAGTGCAGATGTCGACGCTGATTCGTACACCACCGAACCGTAATCAATATGTGATTGCACTACACTGCTCAGTAGGTTCAGCAGACAGTCACGATCTGTACCCCATGACTGATGCGAAAGAATCTTGAGTAAGTTTAAAGTTTTCAAGCATTTTAATCGCAGCTGCTTGATATGTGTAACAAAGGTCAACTTCTCATCAACCACAACACCTAGGAATTTGTGGTCTTTCTTAACGGCTATGGTTTGGCCATTTATTGAAATGTTGGGGGCTGGCCTAATGCCACGTAGTTTAGAAAAAAGTAAGCAGACAGTTTTCCCACACTTAAATTTAAAACCATTTCTGTCTGCCCAGCTTGAGAGTTTATTTACTGCCAACTGAATTTGATGTTGACAGATGGCCAGGTTATAAGACTCGAAGGCTACGAGCTGATCGGTTGTCGACCGGCCAGACCTGAATCCAGCTTGACGTTGGTCAAGAAGGCCATTAAATTCTAGGTAATACGCAAGGCGGCGATTAATAATTTTTTCAAATACCTTGCACAAGCAGCTAGTTAACGCAATAGGCCCGTAACTGGCAGCAAGTGTGGCTTCTTTTCCTTGTTTAAGGATTGGTATGATAACGGCCTCTTTCCAGGTTTCGGGTAGACGCCGAGAGGACCATACGTTGTTGAACAGAAAGAGGATGGTGTCAAGTGTGTCTTCATGTATGTGTTTCAGCATGCCATACGTAATCCTGTCCGGGCCTGCTGCTGAGTTTCCACATGTTCTCAGCGCCGCCATTAATTCCTCTACAGTAAATGGGCTATTGTACCCTCCTGCGGTTGGCCTTCTATCACGGATAGGTTTACGTTCTTCAGCAAGCTTGTGTCGCTTAAATGAGTCTGTATAATGTGCTGAGCTGAAGATATACTCAAATTGTTGTCCTAAGGCTTCTGCTTGGTGTTCCAGTGTATCACCAGCGGTACTCACAAGAGCCACTGGATGGGTACTCTGTCCTTGAAGAGCTCTAACTCTGTTGTACAATTTATGCGTATCAGTGTAGGAGTTAACTGAGGAGAGAAATGACTGCCGGCTCTGCCGTTTAGATTCACGTCGGATACGCCTGCCGTTTGCTTTGGCACACTTGAAATCAAATAAGTTGTCAGCTGTAGGATACCTGCGGAATTTCGACCATGCTTTGTTTTGATTATCACGGGCACTTTGGCATTCCGCATTCCACCATGGTCTTCGTTTGTTTCGTGTCTTGTTAGATGTCTGTGGCATGGATTGCTCTGCAGCCTGTATAATATGTAGTGTGATCAAGCCTTGGCATGCATCAATATCTAGGTTTTCAATTGATGAGCGCGACAATTTTGAAAGTTCTCGGAATTTCATCCAGTCAGCACCCTGCTCTCTAAACCGGATAGCGTTTACTATCGGATTTGTGTTTCCTGTGTGTCTTAAACAAACAGGAAAATGATCACTTCCATAGAGGTTTCGAATAGCAGCCCACTCGGTGGTTGCCAAGAGTGAGGGAGAGCCGATTGCAAGATCTATTGCTGTGTATGAGTTGTGCGCTACATTAAAGTACGTTGGCTCTTTTTTATTAAATATACAGGAGCCAGAGGACAGGAGCTAGTTTTCGATTAACGAACTTCGGGAAACAGTTCGTCTACATCTCATAGAGGATGGTGCGCATTAAAATCTCCAACCAACGGGAATGGATGCGGGAGCTGGTCGATGAGTTTTTCAAATTCCTCAACAGAGAGGTGGTAGTCCGGGGGAATATATAGCGAGCACACAGTTATTATTCCACCAAAAATTAGGCTTCGTATTGCAACTGCCTCTAAATCAGTAAGTATATTGAGGCTTTGACACGGCACTGCTTTCTGCACCACGATAGCGACACCGCCAGATGAATGGGCAGTGCCTTGCCTGTCCTTTCGGTATACCACATCTTTTCAAAAAGTTTGTGTGTGTTGGGTTTAAGTGCGTTTCCTGCAAGCAGAGTATGTTGGGTTGATGTTCTGGAAGTATTTCATAGATGTCATCTAGGTTCTTAAGTAGTCCTTGGCAGTTCCAGTGAATGATAGTCTCGGCAGCCATTTTTTTGGTGACGAGAGGAGAGCGACTTATTCAGACCTCACCGCCTTTGTGAGGCGGCTGGACTGGAGGATGTTTCTTTCCTTTGAGGCGGTCTGATGAACTCCACCTCACTTTGGGGGATTCCGTGAGCGTCAGAGACGCTGAGGATCCAGGTGTCACCTCCATTGCTTCCGGTGGAGACGCCGAGGCTGATGGAGGTTTGTCAAGAGGGACAGGATCCCTTTCATTTGTGGGTGTCGTCCCTGAGGTCTGTGAGAAATTGACCTCCGGAATTTTTGAGGTTGGTGTAGCCGGGGGCTGCTTGGTGGGGGCTGTGATGGGCACGCATCAGCAAAGCTGTACTGTGTGGCCACCGTAACTAGACACCGCCCGGTCCCCCGGCGCGCTGCGTCAGCGTACGATCTTCCGGAGAGAAGAGAGAGCTTCTTCCGGGCTTCAGGGAATGTGATGTTTTCTGTCACTTTCAACTGTATTATTTGCTTTTCTCGTTTGAACATCTCACATGTGCGAGAATACGCGGCATGGGACCCGTGACAGTTAGGGCACTCAGCTTGTGTAGTGGTGCAGTTCTCGGTAGGGTAATCGTGGGCACCACACTTCGCGCATGTGAGTTTTCCACGACATGTGTTAGAACCGTGTCCATACTTATGGCACGTGAAGCACCTTCTAGGGTTCGGTATATAGGGGCGGACTTTACAGTGAATGAACGCCGCTTTCGCTGATTCGGGAAGGGTTGAGCGATTAAACGTCAAGATGATGTAGGGCGTCACCACCTCTTCACCATTCCGCCTGATGGTGATCCGACGGATGGCGACTACACCTTGCTCTCGGAAGCCTTCGAGGAGGTCAGTTTCGGTCTCTGGCATTAGGTCACGTTGTGAAATGGCGCCTTGGACAGTGTTCAGGCTGCGGTGAGAGTGATGGACACTTTTAAGTGAGCAAACTGCTTCAGTTTCAGGAGGCTGTCTGAGTGCTCTTTCTGGGTCACTTCAACCAGAAGATCATCAGATGAGAGTTTCTTAGCGTCATACTTTTTGCCTACCAGGTTTTCAAGGGTTCTCGCGATAAGGAAAACAGATAGTGCCGCAACCGAGTCCTTATCTGCAAGAGAGTGTATGATCAGGAAAGTGGTCACAGTCAGTTCGGGTTCTTTTGGAGCTTTCATCGGTGCGGTACCTTTTCAGGCGCCGATCGTTGGGAGGGGGAAAGATTTTGCCATGCGGAGCGTCAGAAGTTCGGCGGCGATGGTGGCCACCCACCACCGAGCCCAACAAGGGGACGCTACAAGGTAAAACACTTGGAGTCGCCAGCCATACATCGCCGCTATAACCAAATATAACTACCCAAGGTTGAGCAACTACACAAGGTTAACCCTTGCCGCCATGAAGAACGGAAGTAAAATGAAGTGGGGAGGAGACAGGAAAGGCTAGAAGTGTGAGAGAAAGACGAAGACGTGGGAGAGAGAGAGATAGGAAAAGGCGACTGCCGATTTCCCCTGGGTGAGTCAGCCCAGGGGTGCCGTCTACGTGAAGCCGGGGCCAAAGGGGTGTGTTCATTCTCATTCACTACAGTCGTAAGTATGGCGTGCCGAGGCACCTTCCTCATCAAGTATAAATGCAGCAGAACGAATGCCATCGCCTGGCATTTGGTTTGAAATGTAAGCCATTCAATGAATTTCAACGAAACTTATATAGCGTACATTTACGTCGCACGCCCCACTGACACGCTCTCCTTACGCTTGAGTAACGCATGTCTAACATCATTTAAATTCAGCAAAAGCGATTTCAGCGGAGCGATGAGAATAGCTGCTGGCCAGCGCGAACCTGGAAGATCTTCTGCGTCTGATTGACCGCGCCCGCAGAGGGGCTGCTGCAAGCGGAGCCCTGGGCTGAACCCTCCCCCCCCCCCCTTCCACGGCAAGCCAAGAACCTCCGAATGCTCGGCGCTTCTCCGTAGAAATCATATTGCAAATAGATAGGTTTTCAACAACACCACTTCTTCCGCACGTAGCGACAATTGCTGTGTTCGTAACACTTGGCAGGTCCTTGCCGACTGCTTCGCGTAACATCGATTGGCACTCTGTGGGGCATCAGCGGAAATGCTGTTTTCTTTCGTTATGTCAGAATAAAGCATTTAAAGCAAGTGGAGCGTATGTTGAGAACATTTCTATGGCGTCACGTTAACCTGTAGTGTTCAGAAACTAGTGCGAAGAAAATTGGCCCGACGGGCAGAGAATAAACGGTGCTTCACGGATAGTTTGTGTTAACAGCGCGTGCGTGCACTAAGCTTCATTGACAGTACACGTCTAGTGGCAGCGATGTAGGCTCCCAACACCATAGGCTTCCCAAGCAACGCTTAGCGGCGCTGCTGCTCTTGACAGGCAGCGCCATCTCTGGCAGAAAAAGAGAAACTGGGGCGTGATCAGCGAGCGCTTTCCCTGCTTTCCCTTCTCGCCTCCGCGTTGCCGCTCGCTTCCGTGCACGTGCAGAGCTCTCGCGGTGCACTTGCTGCGTCTCACAATGTACCGCGTGGAGTGCGGCTTCAAAAGGATCTTCAAGCTTGACTGGCACTTCCGCAAAGCGAACTTGATAAAATGAGGAAAGCTCGTCAATCACGTTAACGGTGAAGAGCAGACGATCGACGACAACCACGCCCGACTCAAAGCGAAATGCATTTCCCAAGTCGCGATTACACCGTGTAGGACGTATACCTCGAGGTAAGTCTCATTCTGTCACGTTAAAGATGAATAATGGTCCACATGCACTCCGAAATGAAGCCGTACACGCTATCGATGTTCTGCGGCGTGGACTACGAATCATATGATTGTTGTTTTGATATGGCATGCTTACAGTAGCTGCCGTGTACTTTCGTGAACAAACGTTTGCGGCGTGCGAAAAAAATATTATACGGCCATGGCACTGCTTCCTGAGAAGGTTAGAGTCAAGTCCTCCGTGTCGCTGGAGAATCACCCGCCGATTAAGACGCGAGGCAGCTAGCTGAGCTTCAACCACTGTGAAGCAAGATGAACTTCTCGCCTCGTTTTTTCGGCTCTCGCGTCATGCTTGCAGTCTCTTTTTATGATACCGACTTGACAGGCGTATAAAACCTGTTGCGTGAACGCGGCTAGAAAATCGCACAAAGTCAGAAGGTGGTTAATTCAAGGTTGCAATTGCAAAGCATGTATGAAGTGCCAGTTATATTTAGCGGCTTAAATATATATCACCCCAATAAAGTGACAAAAACAAAGCAAACCTGCAGAACGATGTCAAAGCTTGCTGAAAATGCACAGACGTCCGTTCCGGCGTGATAAAGCAGCCTTCCCGACGCGTGAAATGCAGGCGCCGAACTTCTGACAATGTGCGGAGTTCAGTTGAATTCAACCAACCGCGCAACGCTAACGGTATAACGCGAATGTGAACGTTCAACAACGACGGGTAGATCTCACGAGCACGGGGAATCAAAACACAAAGTTGCTTCACCTACAACCGTAACTGGACTTTAACAATGCGAGAAGACAGCGAGTAATCATTACTGTACTCGCTGCGTGCATGCGCCCCGTTACTTACCGATTCAGGTAGTCGGAACGAACGAAAGCGATGAACTCAGACAGCCAAAATAGAAGGCGAGACAGCGCTGTCAGCTATCCACGCTTGCCGCCTTTATTTCTCGTGCGACACGCCCGGGAGCCGATACAGTTTAACACGTGAATCGTGTGCCTTGTCTGCACTGTTGTGGCTGGCCACTAAACCGCAATACTTCGGACCACGCTTGCGCTTCCGCGGGGTCGCTTCTGCCATCGTGGAAATGCGCAGCTTCGCACAGCAAGCCTCTCGGTTCAACGTGCCGAGCTGACGGCCCTACAGTTACCCGCACCGAGAGAAGAACGCGAGCACGCGAGCGCACGTGCGCTACCGCTGCCGTGAAAGGGGCTGAGTCGGCCGCGCGACGGTTCAGTGTTTTCCGACAGAGCCGCAGCGCGGCTGGCGCGGCGCTGTCGTCGCGCCGCAAACTTGAGCTTGGGTTCCCTATAGCAGAGTACATCGTACACAAATTGTCGAACATTTGTTCTAAACACCATGAAACCGTGTCTTCCAATTTTTCTACATTGTCGATGCCTTTTTCGTAGGTTCTCAGAATTAAGCCGAACGCCTTCAATGTCTCATCGAACGTGAAAAGTGACCTTCAGCGTCAACAAAACGGATGCAAAAAATTGTGATCATTTCATGATGTCAAGATACGACACCATTTCGGCGTCACAGGTCTCCACTTAGGCGTCGCACAACATGCTGACATCACTTGACATCGCCCCTTGGTCAAAGGTAGGCCGATCCCGGAGGCAATGCATCTTTCTTTGTGCCCGTTTCTTTGTTCCTGTTTGAGCTGTTTCAGTTCTTTTACATGAATGCGCATTCAATCAAAACTAACTAGCCCAGATTTCACCTTTAACTTACAGAGAGAGATTGTAAAACGAAAGAAAGGCAGGCAGGTCAACCAGAATTGTAGCATCCGGTTTGCTACCCTGCACTAAGGGGAGGAGGAAAGGAAAAGAAAGATCGAAAGGAAAGCAAAGTGAAAAACAGGTGCGCGAAAAAAAGAGAAAAAGCAATATTCAGAGCAGGAGTACTATAGCCTATTCAACTGGCCACTGCTACCCAAAAATTTCATTAAGACATTTACTGATTTCCCGTGCGACGAGATCAAACGGGGAGCAGCAACCAAGAGCTTAAAACCGGGCTTCCGGCTCCCCACTGGCATTCATGTCGCAGGAGCCGTGCTTGGACTCTGCCCAAGCACGGCTCTGCCGTGTTTATGCTCTGCCGAGTTACATAGCGGAAGTCGCAGTGTACATAATTGCCTTGTAACCTTGTATATGTCCTGTACATAAAGGTGAAGTTGTTTTGCTAAGAAAGGACTGGTCTTCATCCTTGAGAAGCGGCCACAACACCAGCAAGGCAGTTCAAGAAACTTCCACTGATACACCAAAATTGTTATCTTGCGACGGGACTGTGTGACGAACATAAATAACATGAGTTAACATGAAAATTATGACACCCATGTCATGTACAGCATGACTTACGTGCCACGCTCATGGTGCGCTGGCGGCCGTTTCGCTAGCTTGATCTACCCCGAAGTTAGTATTGCGCGACGTTACTGTGTGACGAACATAAATAATAGGAGTTAACATGAAAATCATGACACGCATTTTCCTCAGTGACATACAAGACGATGTATGCAGCTCTTTGCTGGCTGCTTCGCATTACATCGATTCCCACAATGCGTGGGATCTGCCGGCTTTTTTCATGTCTTGAATTCTGAACAATCTCCTTACATATTTTTAATTCGCAATTCTTTTTAATGTTTTAATTACTTAATGCCTTATTTTTTTCTTTTCCTGATATCAAGAAATCGAAATGAGAGGTACTCCATAATTCGAGCAGGATGTTTTGTTGGGCTTGTTGCTATGTTGACATAATGGGAGGAAGCGCGAAAGATGATATTAAAATTCACCCCCCCCCAAAGAAAAAGACCTAGCGCATCGGAAGCACCCTATCCAGTAGCCAACTTTATTAATTAACGTTCTTCGTTATCGTGCTTATTTTCCTCACATTTTTTACTGCCTGCTTATAGTCACAAAATAAACCTTCATTCAAGGCAGCAATATTGCTCTGCATTCTATGGAAACGTAAAATGGGAACTGCAAAAAAAAATATCAATTGAAATTAAGAGTAACGTTAAAATCGGCAAGAAAAATGTGGTTCAAGTCCAGCACTAATGTATTTCTTGTGTAGCGATTGGTGTAGTTCTAAATCCGGCGCTAAATGCAGATCCACTACTGTTAAACCTTTGGAAGTGCGTAGCACGGGCACGCAGCGATTCCCGTTGTGCTGTTGTTAGTCGCTGTCTATGAATGAACTCTCGCAGGAGTTCGTAACACTGGCGCCGAAGAAGCGCCGGTGGGAGGAGAAATCCCTCGCTCGGCGAGGTGGTGGTGCCCTCTCTTGCGCGGCGTAGGCGTCAGCCGCATGTTTCCGAAGCGTTTTTAGCAATTTTAAGTTAATTATTGCGATTGGTTGTTGATTGCTTCTGTTAATGAAATTATTTTACACCTTGTTTTTTTATGTTACCCGGTTTTGAGCAATGCTAGCATTGTTTTAGTCCTGCGTTGATCACATTATTTTGAGCTTGACCACGCCATACGATATCTATGGATGCAGGCAAGCAGGGCCCCTCATGTGCAATGCACTTAAAAATTGCAAATTCCTGACAAGAAATATGTATTTTTAAGTAGTTCTAGAGATAGCAGACAGGAACGAGACAGGTTAATTGTGATAAACTTAATTTGGTGCTGCATAGGAAGTACAATCCATGTAGAAGTGTTTTGTCAAAAATCCTATCATTTTCAATCTGTCTGCACCAAACTTGCAAAGAAATGTTACCTTGAACGTTACCTTGCCTCACACATCTATTATGAATGTGTGATGACTCATCATTTATGTCGCTCTCATTTCTTTCTCGTCATACCGAAAGGGCGATGAAAATAAAATTTTGCTGTGAAGCTTGTAATCTCATCAATTTCTTAAGGAGCAACCCTTTGGTAAAATCTTCATGACGTCATTAACTATACCGAAACACGTACAAGCAGGCAATGACACCGTGTTTTATCTCAGTTATTCTTGCTGTGTTTACAACACGTGACAAAGTATATTCGATAAAGACTGTGAGATCGTGGATTTCGACATATTTCTACAGAAGCATTAACGTTCTCGAAATTCGCAAATTTCATGCTTTTGTGGTTGATGTCTTGTATGACGTCTTTTTGCGTGACGTTACCACGCCTGCACTAAAACGCGCGAATCCCCATTTTAATACGGATCACGTGATTTATTGCCTACGCAAGCGCACTGAGAGAAAATTGACGACTCTGTTTTGCATCTAAGAACGGGGGTTTTCCATGTTATGGCACAACGTAGTCAACGTAAGAATTGTAAAAATGAGAGGATACTCAAGATCATATATACATATATATAAATGTGTGTGTGCGTGTGTGTGTGTGTGTGTGTGTGCGTGTGTGTGTGTGTGTGTGTGTGTGTGTGTGTGTGTGTGTGTGTGTGTGTACCTCGGAACAGCGTCGCGAAATTCGATGATATCCCGGTGTCCTAGTGATGTAATTGCAAGTCGGTGTCGCTAGCCGTCTTCCGATTTCGTGCTTTATTCTGGCGCATAAATTATTCACTGTAGTTGTAAGCGTGGCGTGCCGAGGCACCTTCGTCATCAAGTATAAATGCAGCAGAACGAATCCCATCGTCTCGCATTTGGTTTGAAATGTAAGCTATTCAGTGAATTTCAACGAAACCTATATAGCATACATTTACACTGAACACCCAAATAACACTTGCTCTTTACGCTTTACTAAAGCATGTCTGACATCATTTAAAATCCAGTAAAAGCCACTTCAGCGGAGCGATGGGAAGAGCCGCTGACCAGCGAGATCCTGAAAGATCAGCTGAGTATGATCGACCGGGCCCGCAGAGCGGCTGGTGCAAGCGGTGGCCTGGACTGAGCCCCCCTTCCCCTCCTTCCCCTCTCCTTCCGCCGCCAGACAAGAACCTCCAAATGCTCGGAGCTTCTGCGCACAAATTTTACTGCCAATAAATAAGTTTTCAACAGCACCCCCACTTCCCCACGTGGCGACAATTGTTCTGTTCGTAACACTTGGCTTTTCCTTGCTGACTGCTTCGCGTAACATCGATTCGCACTCTGCGTGGCATCAGTGGGAATGCTTTTTTCGTTATGTTCGAATAAAGCGTTTAAAGCAAGTGCAGCATATGTTGAGAACATCTCTATTGCATTACGTTAACCTGTTATGTTTAGAAACTAGTGGGAAGAAAATTGGCACGATGGCCAGGGAATTAACGGTCGCTACACGGATAGTTTATTTAGCAGTGCGAGCGAGCATTTGGATCCATTGACAGTCGACCACATATTGCACTCATGTGTGCTCCGAAGAGCATAGTAGAGTACATCGTACTGTAAATTGTCGAACATATGTTCGAAGCACCATAAAGCAGTGTTTTTTTACATTGTCGATGCCTTCTTCGCAGGTTCTCAGTGTTAGGCCGAAAGCTCTAAATGTGTCATCAAACGTGAAAAAGTGACCTTCAGCTTCAAGGGGGATGCAAAAAATTGTGATCAGGATACACCATTTTGACGTCACAGGTCTCCACTATGGCGTCGCATAACGTGGCGACATCACTTGACATCGCTACTTGGTGAAAGGTGGGTTGATACCGGACGCAATGCATCTTTCTTTGTACCGGTTTCTTTGTCCCTTTTTTAGCTGTTTCAGTTTTGTTACTTGAATGCGCATCAACTAGCCCAGATTTAAGCTTTATCTTACAGAGAGAGATTATAAAACGAGAGAAACGTAGGGAGGTCAACCAGAATTGTACCATCCGGTTTGCCTTGGCTTCTTCGGTGTTCATAATGAGTAACGGTAGCGAAGTGCACCCTGATTGAGCTCCTGGCGAAGAGGAAGGAAGCGGGCCGTTACTCATTATGAACGATGAAGAAGCCAAGGCAGCAGCGCGCAGGGCTACAATGCTGCAGCAAGCGGGCTCGCCGCCAAGACCCTGCGGTGAAAGTTCGCGAGGCCGAAGAGAGACGCCAGCGCCGACAGCAAGCACAAGCCACTACCAGGCCTCAGTACATAATAACGTTGTGTATATAATGTGTATATACAATCACACTACATCAACGTGTCACGTCTTTATATGCTGATCGAGCGAAGGTACGGAGGATTTCACGGTTTCACTGATAACCTCCGCAGCTTCGCCATACTCATCATTCACTTCGTGGACATGGCCGGGATATTTTCTATGTCGTTCCTGTATTCTTTAGGTTAAGCGATTTGGAGTGGTCCGACGGTTCATGAGGGCGTGGGTTTCCCTGGGATTAAGCCTAAGTTAAGCTGTTTCCCACGATGTCACGCCAGGGATGGGGAGGGGGCTGCGTCGCTCGAAGGGCGCGGTCGCCAGCGCGTGCATTATCTCGACAGGCACCAGGAGACGGCTCGTAAACACGCTGCGCTCTCAACGCTTAGCTGCTAGCCTTACTTCGTATAACATTAAACTTTGTTGCTATCCCACCACCAGCACCAGCTTCACAGGCCAGTCAATACACGCTTTGCTTGAAAAGATGGTTTCCGCCTTCGGGTTGTCTTAGGCGAACGCTTAAGGACCCTGTCAGTTCTTTATTCACTCCCACTTCGGTCACACCTCCTCTCCGCGGTCAATCACATGATCTCCTTTCCCCCTTCCTCGGTCACGCCATCTGTTTTAGTGAACGACCATGACACCAGCACAGGGTCTGCAAAGGCAGCTCCGCTGCCTTAACTGTAAAAGGTTTAACAGTTTACAATACCGTGTATTGCACTACGGGAGATGGGTGAGCTGTCCTAACGTTGCATGCGTGTGTTTGGAAAAATTTATTATCACAGACGGTTAACATCAATAACAATTCAACGTAACGTTTGCTTGCTGGACATACGTTTACGAGAATGACAAAACAAATTTCAGTTACATGGAAACAAAACACGAAATGACGGAGGCAACACGTACAATCGATGTTTCACAACCATATATATATACACACACACATTTGTCACAAAAAGATTGATATACATATGACATGGCAAACAAAGAGCACAAATAAAACGTGAGTATGTACATTTTGCGTATTTACATGGTATTTCGGCGGGCACCAAACGAGACATCAGCCTACCACAACCAGGGAGGACGAAAGACAAGCTTCACGTGTCTGTCACAGACCAACACACAAGGGCCACAAACATTTTGTGCCTTCGCAAAGCTTATGTAGATGAGGCATTGCAAGTGCTGGTAACGCATTCTACCAACATGACCTCCATTACTTCTCCGGGTATCCTGCCACTTTTCATCTCGACTGTTAATTATAGGTGCCGATTCACGTAGCGAAAGGCAAAAATTTTCGAGGCGCGTTACACATACCTTACATCTTTTTGTCAAATATGGGAACGAAACTCGGAGGGTGCTTAACTTTCGCCTTTAGGAGAGGGTCTTGAAACACGTTTTGAACGTGGTCTGAAAATGCCGCCGATCGGTAATCGAAGCTCCTGCGAACATGTGAGCCAAAACGTTACTGGTGAGAACTAACAGACAATAATGCCAAGGAAAGTATAGGGGTTGTTATTTGTAATAATTGGGATATAAATGTGAAGAAAGTAAAGTATACGAAAAGATAACTTGCCGCCGGCAGGGCCCTGCCGGCGGCAAGTTATATCCCAATTTCTTCACATTTATATCCCAATTATTACAAATAACAACCCCAATACTTTCTATGGCATTATTGTGTGTTATTTCTTATTACTATTGTGTCCTACAAACGAAAACGAGCCCTTAAAAGTAATCTTTTTTCTTTCATTCATTGGTAGGGTCTCGTTCTGGCAGACTTCATGCCTTCAGGTAGTATGCAAGGGATTATTGGTCAGCTGCCAGCTAGCAAAAAGATCAAGTGCTACGTGACGCCAAAAAGACAGAAAAAGAGTGTTCCATGCTCGCCGCCATGGCTGCGATCGGCGCTGACTAGCACTCCTAGGTTTAAAGCCACATATGTACACTATAAAGTGGACGGGGGGATGACCGCCGCCGTAGCTCAGTGGTAGAGCATCGGACGCGTTATTCGAAGGTCGCAGGTTCGCTCCCTGCCGGCGGCAAGTTTTCTTTTCGTTCACATTACTTTCTTCACATTTATATCCCAATTATTACAAATAACAACCCCTATACTTTCCTTGGCATTATTGTCTGTTAGTTCTCACTAATATTGTGCATAGCAAATAAAAACGAGCCCTTAAAAGTCATCTTCTTTCCTTCAAAATGTCACTGCGTAGCACGTGGCATGGAATTTACAATAACGTTTCAAAAGAAGCCAGATATCGCTTCCTCTTCCCTCCACAAACGATACCATGAGCTCAAGTTTTACTGTATAATAAGGCCATGGACGCGGTCATTGGCTGATTTGAACATCGTGCGCTGCATAGCTACCGCGGGCTCCGCGGGCGGCAGCATCATGCCCACGCCGCGCTTTATGGTGGTCGAATTACGTATGACAGTGAGCCGCACGGTCAAAAAAAAAAGAAAAAGAAAATGAAACGCCGAAGCGCTTTGTACAGATGTTAACCAGCGTATCTTAAGCGTTCTACCGTGGTGTTTATCACGAGGTCGGATCTGTCGAAGTGCCTTCTGTGGTAACTTTTCTCATCTATATTGCTCCACTTAAGGAATGCGTGCTTTAAAATTTGCGTTGGGTCATGGTAGCTTAAATGATATCGCGAACAGCTAAAGAATTTTAGGGGTAGCGGTTCAGTTTGGCACGCGTATCATCCATAGTTATGTATGCTGACAAAACTTAAAGAACCTGAAGAGAAACTTGTGCAAGCGCGAACACCTTTCCATGTACCGTACGCTAGCATAGCTTCTTCATTATAGTTTCTGCGCACTCACGGACCGCCTTATTTTCCCACCTCCTTGCCATATATAGCTTCGCTGAAAAAAGAAAGGCGCAATCGAATGTATTTCGCCCTGTCAGACAACCGAGAATGACTGAGGAATTTTGCTGTTGATTTTTTGTACCGCTAATCTCAAGGTAGCGATATTAGGGATGCCATGTTGATCCGCACGTAAGAAGCCTGGATAATAATAATAATAATAATAATAATAATAATAAGAAGAAGTTTATTTGCCATCTTTGTGAAATACAGATGGGGGGATTGTAGAAAAAAAATAATAATAATATCTGTCGTTTAACGTCCCAAAACCAAGATATGAGTATGAGGGACGCCGTAGTGGAGGGCTCCGGGAATTTCGGTTACCTGGGGTTCTTTAACGTGCACATAAATCTAAGCACACGGGCCTCAAACATTTTTGCCTCCGTCGAAAATGCAGCCGCCGCGGCCGGAATTCGATCCCGCGACCTTCGGGTCAGCAACCGAGCGCCATAGCCACTAGACCACCGTGGCGGGGCTAGGGAGTATCGAGGATATGTCTCTTCTGAACATATTAACCATGGAGGCAATGCTGATCTGAATGTACCAGTCATGGTGGCTATGATAATCGTTTGCAATCGGTGCGAGCAACTTCCTCAGTTCAAGAGCTTCCTCTTAATATGTGTAGAGGGGAGGGCATAGTGCTCATGCATTATTCATGTTTGCGCGGATTTCTTGCTGACGGGCAGTATAAGGATAAGACGTGAAACATGCATAACAGGAAAAGTGGCTCGCATAAAGCGTTTGAAAGGTCCATAGTGAGGCCAAACATGCATTTCTCATTGTGGCTCACGTAGTCTTAGATGAGCGCAGCAAGCCTTTCGTCGTCTTGTGTTAAAATTACGTAACAACTGCCGAACATTTCTGTAAACCAAATAATGTGTAATAATTAGAATAAAAGGAAATAAATTCTTGTGGATGAAAACGTAATTGCCAACCAGTGGCGAATTCCTTTTCGCCAACTTTAAGTACATTTTTATCTTATCTCGTCATTTATATAAAAAATACACTTATACACACATAAGAATAGTATCGATTGTTTCTAAGTTTGCCTCACCCCATAAAACCTCATCTACTTACAGAGCACTTTACCGCCAAACGAGCGTTTTGTTCATATAGGTGTATAGCTTAGCATATCATGCTACCAAAATCAATGCGTGCCTTCACTATAGCGCCAGCGTAAACGAAACCCTCTGCAACATCATTCGTAGGCGTCGGCTCTTGTTTTCGTAGAAAAACAACCACGGTCTTTTAGGAAAGGTTAGATCAGCGCTTTGGCAATCATCGCTAATATTATTTTCATGTGTAGCCCAAACAATAAAATAAAACCAATAGTCTGAAGCTGACGAAATAATGACTCTCATACGATGCCACAAATACGTTCACTAGCACTCGCATTCTGACGCTCGCATTTGGCCGAATGTTCCTATAATAAGGACATCTCATTGTGTAAGCCAGGTATTCGCGACACTCTGGCGCATTTGTGCGCTTTCTTGAAGAGAGCGTGAACCGGATGCGTTCATCCATTAGCGGTACTTCAGTTTGCGATGGCTCATTACACATACGGTAA
Source organism: Rhipicephalus sanguineus (assembly GCF_013339695.2). Classification (NCBI taxonomy): domain Eukaryota; kingdom Metazoa; phylum Arthropoda; class Arachnida; order Ixodida; family Ixodidae; genus Rhipicephalus; species Rhipicephalus sanguineus. Next base: position 117,170,562 of record NC_051182.1, on the reverse strand, counting down.
ACAGCCTGCTTAAAACGACATTGCTTAACACTCGTGCTATAGGGAACCAGCGCTGGAGTTTCCGTGCCGCCCTGGCGGTCAAAGCGCGCACTTCTCAGCCGCTCCCGCGGACGACACGCACAAGGATAGCTAGTAGCGAAGGCGGTGCGGGCACTGAACGCCGAACAAACAAAAAAAAGAGGCCGACAGTACTGCAGCGTATATAATGGTCATAACTATGTAGGAATGAGAGGTGATATATCTTTCTACGTATTTCCTGCGAAACCATACGAGCAAGAACGGAGGCAACGTTAGATACAAGCTGTCAGGCGAGCGGGGTAAGTTCGGTCCTCTCTGGCGGCGTCGAGCTGGGGTCTAAAGCGAATTTCGCTTGTTTCATTGTTTTATACAACAGTGAAGACGGCCAGCTATGGGAGCACTTGAGGCACGTCAGTTGACGACGTCGCATCGGCTAAGTTATTGAGCTCGAGTGCTACCGCTGCGACCTGCTTGCAGGCGCCGTCGCTGCCGGCCTTTCATGAACAGGTGGCCCCACTTATCAGGCGCTGAGACGACAGCTAGAGGCGAACACATGAAAACTGCATTAAGTAAACGTGCACAAGTTTTCGTTCGAAATGAAAACATGTAGTGCCAACGCTGCGATCACGCACGGAAGTCAACTCGCTGTACGATTAAACCAACTGTGCGATTTACTGCGTACAGCGTCGCGCTTGTTTTACACAGCTACACCCGCCGTAAAGAAACAAGACAGGAACACGCCGTAATAACCGAGCTAGCACCAAATGCTCGCTTACCTGAAGCGTGACATCGTAGCTGGCTTGGCGTATTGCGAGCGACATTTCGCTGCGACTTTAGAATCGCTGTCACGGCACGACACCGTCTCTTCCACATCGTACACGTATTTCGCCTTGCACAGCTTCGCCCCGTTTTCAAGTGCCTTTCTGCGGAAGTGGCCCTCAGGCCATGTTATTTTACTAAAACCATAGGGGAGCACAACTGGCGCCATAGCTGCCGACAACTTAAACAAGCACGGGACCGCGAACCCGGGAACCACGCACGCGGGTTTACGCAGGCTAGGATGCACCAGTGGAGTGACATACCCATAGGGCCAATGGGGACGTTTTTCCGCTTCCGGCGACGGTGGCGGTTCCTGGGAGCGGCGGGGATTGACTGGATTTTGGATTTCTGCTGGAGGCGAGCCAATCCGAAAGGAAAAAATCCAATATGGCCGCGCCCGTTCGCGGTCGCTTCCTCGCTCGTGGTGCCGCCGGCCCCGCGGCCGCGACGTCGGTTCGAGCGTTTGCGCACTAATTGCTACTGCACTGTCTTCTCTCTTTATTGCCGATGTACGTACGTAATGTGTGTAGTTGTTTTTCTGCTTCGTTGTAGCCTCTGTGGTAGCATGGCGAATGGTGGCGAGCGGCGCCGTCGCAGCTGCATAGCAGCCGCTTTCGGCGCTCGCTCGAGAAGCAAAAAGCGCATATAACTTTCTTCACATGACATTTTATTGAAGGAAACGTAAATTGCTGCACGTTTAGGCAATATTTGGGCTATAATATCGGTAACAATAACAAAAGAAAACGAAAAAGATTCGAAATACTGCTGTGGTAAAACCTGAATACAGGAATGCGTACATCGAGCACGCGTACAATATAAATAGGATACGAAAACGCATAATACAGCATAATACAATCACATAAGCAGGGTAAGCATATAAAGTGCTACATCAGCGTAAATAAGTGTACACATACGAGTTGTACAGATTATGACTAGCAGCATGAAGCGAAACAATCCCGCGCATTGAAATATATCATAACAAAACAAGTTGTTCGAATGGTTGGTGCATACTGTGCAAAAGATAATGACGCAACGCAAGCCGAAGAAAACAAGGGGTATAGGAAAAACACCCTTTCCTGTACTTTTTTTTTTATTGCCCTGCGTTGTGTCACTCCCTTTTGCACATACACACACACACATACTTTTGCATATATGTACACAGAAAGTGCACCTAACAGTCATAGCCTTTGGCTCATGTAGACGAACCCATGGAGCATAAGTAGATCAATGTCATAATATGCTGCAGTGCTACAGCATATTATTTTGTAAAAGCAGTGAGACAAATCTACCGTTTGGCTCAGCTATCCCTGATCATGTTTTCCTCCAGGTAAATGTGTTGCAGGCAAGCTCACGTGATGTGAACAAGACACGCAATGCTTTAATTTTCAAGTAATAAAGGGAGAAAAACGCAACGAAGAATGGTCTAGACTCAGTTGCAGAGGTGACCTTTGAAATTTGTGGAAACATTGTGGTTGTGACTGGTGAACAACAGGAATGATCACAGGTCATTAGTCAAGTTGGAAGTGGTGCGAAATACTCAAGGTAACATGAAATATACACGAAGATAAGCATCTTATCAAAGAAATAAGTAGAGTAAAGTGCAAAGTTGAACGCAGCTTCCCTATTATTTTTCTACCAGGTATCATGTTGGATCCATCACAATGTCAGAAGATTTTCTGAGCAGTACTTAAATTGCAGATGGGGAACGCTGCACAGTTTCATCATAATGTGTCATTAACTAGAACTGCATCGCTTGTCATTCGTTGGTTCAGGAAGTGGAATGTCGGAGTTTGCAGAGTTTAGTTAAACAAGAAACACAGTTGCTCTACACAAACAGTACGTTGTGAATAGTTTCAGTGAGTATGGATGCATGCTTTTATTTCAAACTAACATGCATGTCAACCGAGTCGCAGCTTCTGCACAAACCCCTCTGGAATCCTCACAGAGCTGAGCACTTCATCAATGTATCTTTTATGCCTGTGAATAGCTGACACCATCAGTTCTTTGCAGTGGCACAACAGTCATGACCAGAGGTTTGTAATTGAAAAGTGACAGAGCCCCTGGGTGCTGAAAATCTTTTGGACTTGGCGAGCACCTGAATTCATGCATGCTTCAACCTTCGTGGCCCGTCACAGTGGTCTAGTGGTTACGGTGCTCAACTGCTGGCCCGAACGTAGTGGGATTGAATCCCGGCTGCATATCAATGGATGCAATACGCTTGAGGCCCATCTGCCTAGATTTAGGTGCACGTTAAAAAAACGCCAGGTGCTCAAAATATTTGAAGTGCTCCACTACTGCATGCCTCATATTCGTATCATGGTTTTTGGACATAAACCTCCACATTTTTTATTAATCAACCTATTTTTGCAACGTTCATTGTGAATTAATCACACTGTTACTGTTTGTAAAGACTGCTTCAGTGTAAAACGAGTCGTCAGTATTATATAAATTTTGGCATTTTTTGGGAGGCTGGATGTTTGATTGCCTTCCAAACCATGTCAAGCAAACAGAAAGAAAGCAGAACGAGCAGGGTTTTCCAGTGCATTTTGGGAAGTGTTGGCATTTCCCAATACTAAAGCAATCCAGAACCTCTGGTTGTAATACTCATGCTGATAGGGGCACACAAGGCTTCAAAAAAAAAGTTAGTCGGTTAAACTTGTATAATACAAAAGTAACGCAGCAGGAGCAAAAGTAGTCAATGCATTACATACAACCACAGCAGAATTATAAATACACATATATAAATATATACCCACATAAAATATACATATATACATAAAAATACGTACATATACACATAAAAAAAGAAATAGTGCAACACATCTAAAAAATGGATAGGAAATGGGTGCAGAAGGCTGCACTGGAAATCCAATTTACATAATCATGTTCTAGAAAGGCACAGGATAAATTTAGCCTGCTACTTTACGTTATTGCTGGCAGAAGCACTGTGCCTTGACTTTGTTTCTCGTGTGTTTTTGTTTACAAATGTAATGTGCCAATGTAGCCTTGTGCGGCAGAATATTAAGAAATTTCTCAGTGCAGCCAACTGAACAGAAAATAGCTTGCCGGATTGGCATCCTTTCCACCAGATTTTTGCACACATTGGAAAAATGTGCACAATAGTTGATTTCATGTCTGAAGGCCGAATCTAATTCCTTTATGTAATTCAGACACGATTCAGAGGTTACTGCAATGGAACCGAGGAGTTTCTCGGGTACACCACTTTCCTTGAGTAGTGCAAAGAATTGGTGTCGTCCATGGAGAGAGCCTCCATCCACTTCAAGGAGTGTTCTCTCACATATGCACTCACTAGTCCTCAGTTCAAGAAAGCTGTTCACAAGAGTACCAGCGACATGGTACACAACATTTTCATACACCATGTCGGTCGCATCTTGTGAAGATGCCTGCACATCAGATGAATCAGAGGCCTGCTGCGTGCTGTGGCTTGTGGTTGGTGTGCTGCTATAGTTGACAACAATGCAGATGCACTCTCCAAGTTGTTGAGGAAAGCAATTGTTGTCACCTCACAGTTTCCTTGAGAAAGCTTGAAGAGCTTGCCAATCCAAATATGTTTTAGAGCCGCCACGAATTGGTACACATTTGGTGTCTCATTGCAGCCATGTTTTTGACAAATGATTCCAAAAAAGTTTTCTAGGGGATCTTGCTGCAATCAACGTGTGAAAAGATGAGTGAAATCAAAGTCCTCTTTTAAACCAGTCCACAGCAACAACAAGGCTTTGATTCTAATCTGCCAACCTTTAACAGTGCGCGGCTGCTTGTCCCGAGGACTACCAAAGTGTCATTGGGCAATCCAACTGATGCATGACTCAAGGGAAGCACGGTGTTCCGACCCATCAATCATTGCATACCGCAACTTATCATCCTGATTTTTTGGGGTCGAACTGTTCTGGCTGTCAAAAATCTTATCCATTCTTTCTGTGAACAGAGCTGTAAATTTAGCATCAAGAGGAAGCTCTTGAATGGCAATGAGAGTGGGGAGTGCCACAGAGACAGATTCACTGAATACTTGTGTGGCATACTTCACTCTTATGTCAGCCACGGCCGCTGGATGAAAAAGCGCACTTTTTTCCAGCGGCCGTGTGTCAGCAAAGGGCATCTTGTAGATATGTTGCTCTTTGAGCTTCCTTAGCAATCTTTCTTTTTTAGATGTTCAGTTGGTGTGTTAGAGGCGTGATTTGCGAGTATTTTTGTAAAAGGTTTCAATGTACGCCCAGTCAACAACCTCGGAGCCAATCGTGACCTTGTGTTTTCTGAAATTATTCCGCGTGCATTTTATCAGGTGTGGGATGTCAAACATGAAGTATAGTTTGCAGTTGTTGACAGTAAAACATGGTTCATGAAGAGAATGGATCAGCATTCTTGACAGGCTGACATTGTTTGACCCTTGATCATAGATGACCACTTTTACCAAAGACCTTTTTTTTTTCAAGCTGCATAATTACATCTAATAGCAGCTTGTGCATTGCAAGAGCTGACGTTGCATTGCGGGACACTGCAAAGGCTACTGGCTGCATCCAAATTCTCATATGCCAGACACAGCCATTAGAACGGCTGCATTTGCCACACGAGAAGTCCTTGTGTTTCCATCATATGTGTAGCCAATCACTATATCTTTTGATTGATCGTACATCAAATGTCTTTTCAAGGCTATTTAATCGAATAAAAGACAGCATGCTTTGTCTTGCAGAGGCCAAGCTTTAATGATTGATTCTATTGCATCCATGGCACCTGGAATGATACCAGGTGTCATTGGGATGTCTGCCAGCCAGCACCTGGGTGTCCGCACATGTGGCAAGTGAAGCATTTCTCTGAGGAAGCGTGAATTGAGAGTGAATTGTTTCATCCATTTGGACCAATGTTTTTTTTTTGGGGGGGGGGGGGAATGTACCAAGCCTGATTCGTGCTTTAAGCAGTTCAAAAAAGGTCCTTTGACAAATCCGGTTCAAGCTTGTTTAAAACCTCCTGCTGCGTTACTCGCCTCGCCTCGTCCCTTTTTTTCATCTGACCGACTGCCTTGCGGTACCTTTCACTTCGTGAGTGAAGTGTTAGCAGCTTCTTTTTGGTGCGAAGGGTGTGCACAGAGCTGCGTTTTCTTCGCCCACTTTCTTGGCGTTTCTTGCATCTGCTCCGCGCTGCTGCCCTCCTTGGAAAATTGGAGGCCGCTCGGACTAGGCTCAGCTGAAAAAAAAAAGACATGGAAGAATGCGAAGGTATAGGCTTTCATCAGTCTTGTAGAGAAAAAAAAAATCACGATTAAGCTATCAGGGCGCAATCACAGGGCTACTAATATACGGACCACTATGTGCTGCCATGCCATTTTTCATTGGAAGCAATGTGTATTCTGCGACTGAGACAGGAATCATAATTGATTTATACATTCCAAGCATTTTATCTTCTAAGAATCATCCATGATTAAGGAAATATCACAAAGCATTGCAAAAATGAACATTTCATGAAATGCTGAACAGAGGCAATGACATTTACAAAGTGGAGGATTTTGAATTATTCATCTCATAAATAGCTATCTGGGCTGCATAAGCCACATTTACATGAATGCACACCTTGATTGTGCATCATATTCCGCTGGCCTATCTCGCAGAGCTACGCTCATCACAACAAATCGGACAGCACAATTTTCAGTGTGAACTATGTAGGTCCAATTGCACCCACCTTATATTTGAAATATAAATAATTGCGTGAACTAAATCACGGGTTGCAGGCCCTGAACTATATGTATGGTTTTGTCAACATTATAGGTTGTGACAATATTACACAGGCTTAGGTGTCCATATCTACTAGGAAAACATCAAGACTACTGGTCCATGCTTCCTTATGCAGATGCAGGATGTGTACTTTGCAATAATTCTCTCTCTCACTTTTTGCACTTACCATCACTTGGTGAAACCTGTGACGGTAGGTGTGGGCCTTCTTGTGGTTGTGCTTGGCGAAGCGGCTGTTGAAAAAGAAATAAATATGCTATAAAAGGCTGGCAAGCAGGTATTTTAATACCCTCACTTTGCATTGCACGTGTGAATACTGAGCAACAGACTTATGAAGCAATTTTCACATGTGCCTGAGGAAAACTACTCAGTGTTTTCATCTCTATGGAATGAGCTCAACAAAGAAAGCACTGAGTCCTATGCACTGATGTAGAAAAAGAAAAGATATCTATACCACGCAACAAAGTTTTCTTGCAGGGAGGTTGGTTTGTTGTGAACTCATACCGAGCTCCACAAACACTAGAGGAGTAAGGACAGAAACAGGACAGAGTACAAACTATTTATACTGTGAGATGCCAAAAGCCATTTTCGCTGCTCTATCTCCCTGTTTCTTCATTTTGCGTTTGTGCAGCATGCTATCAGTTCATCCATACCATGCAAACAGTGCACTCAGACATTCTTACTGGAAAGCATGCAAAATGATACTCTATGAGTGCAAGCAAACAACATTTTTTCCCCCTAGAGTACATTTCCTGCATTTAAGGTTTACGTACAGCAATTGTTCTCATAGCACTGGTAATTGAAAAACAGCTGTGGCATTTCTACCTACTGTTCTAATTTCAGAGAACAATCTGCTCGAGTGTGCAGGTGTAGAATACAAAATAGTACCGCTCTTTGTTTTTATTTTTTGCAAGCTATTCGTGCAGTATTACAGTGGCACCACCAACCAAATATTCTGTACCCTTTCATTCCAAGCAGAAAGGTGAAACAGATCCTTGTTCGGTACACCTACCTTCCACACTAGGGGGGCAGTCTCAGCGGCAGGGACGGCAACTCGCTTGCAGTAAACTGGTTGTCTGCAATTAAAGTACTCGAACTTAGTCACGCTACGGTGAAAAAACAGCTGGTAGAGTAAATACACTTGCAAGCTTTTAAAGGCATGGCACTAAGCTTAACCCTTTGCGGTCCGTTGTCGGGCAGCGCCCGACAACGCAACACGGCCGTAGCGGTCCGCTGTCGGGCCCCGCCCGACAAGGGTGTTCGTGGTTTAAATTTTGCTGTTTTCTCACCGCGAGTCGCGCGCATTTTTTGTATACATGAAGGGCCATCTCTTGAGGAATAAGTGAGCTTTATTTGTTGAGGTTTTACTTTTTTGACACTAGGGTGCAGCACTATGATCAGCACGGGGCCTAGAGCGTACCCACTCGCGCGCGCGGTTCGCTGAGAAGCATGGCCACGTTTTCACCGCGTGCGTTTTACGGCGGTGCTTTTAGCGAAAGCGAGAATGACTTTAGTGAGGAAGAGAATTACGTGCCTCCACCAGACAGTGATGACAGTGATTCGACAGAAGTGAGTGACGAAGACGACGACGGCGGCGGTGGAAACCTGCAGTAATAACCCTGGCCTGCACACAGGGGAATGCTTTGAGCGGTATCATACGTTGCCCAAATATCACTAAAAGAGTTGCCTGCAGAATGCAGGAGCAAAAATAAATATCCTGTGCGTTTCTCTTCCACAGCTTGTGTTTTTATTCGCGGCGCCAGAAACTGCCGAAATAGTTTCGGACCGCTAGAGCCGGAAAGTGGGTAAAGGTTTTGGACCGCAAAGGGTTAATAAATGTGCTTGCTTTTAATCTCCACTAAATTGTAATTACAGATAATTACATATATCCCGACAATATTCTCTGAATTAAAACTTGATATATGAAACACAACTCGATCGAGTTCTTGTTTTTCCACTGCTTTTGCGAGTCGAAACGATATTGAAAGCTTATAAGGAATTATGGTGTGTAAACGCTAAGCGCAAACAGCGCATTGAAAAAAAAAATACAGAAAAGTGAAAGGGTGGCGGTGGGGATGGGTCCAGATTAGAGAGGGGAAAAAAAAGTGGCCCCGCGCGATAAGCGCGGCCTGTTTCATGAACATCCAAAACCGAGCTTGGCCATGCCTTCGCCCGTTGGAAGCATCACGAGGGAGTAATGAAGAGATAAGCGAAACTGTTTCCGGTAGCTTCCCGAGAGCGAAAAGGGGCAGGTGGGTATCACGCTTGGTTCAAGGTCCCCCGTCGAGCAGCGCGGCAAGGTACGCCGAAGGGAAGGAATGCGGACAATTTACGGCGACAAAAATCCGAGCAGGCGGTCGGTGTGTAAACAGACACACAGATGAGGAACGCGGTGGTTTTCACTTGTGCAACACCGCAGCACACATTCGAATCTGAGGGCAGTGTCCCGAGTTCGCTACTGGGGCCTCCGCAATAACTTTGCGAGCGATACTTTCGTCGGCTGCGAGCACCACCCATAAACTACACGGACATGATGTATACGCACGCATTAAAGCGCTTAAAAAAACAGCTGCAGCGAGCACAACAACACGCATAAGTTAAAGTAACACGTAACAAAACACCCTGAAGACACGGTTGCATGACACGGTGATCCGAATTGGTTAGATTTCATGAGATAGTAGAGGTAACGTCAGGCAGTGAGGCACGCACATATATACTAACGTGAGCAACCATAACTAGCGAACAGCTCCGCTTTTGAGAGGTGACGCGCGTCGAGCCACAAACTGCAGCCCGCCCACTAATTTTAACTTATTATCGTAACCATTTCTCAAACAGATAGCTGCAGCAACGAATGGCAGCAAGAAAACTCGCTGTTCATTCAGCAGTTTTAAATCATAACGGTCAACGACAGTCAAATCAAAACTTTGCGAACATCTTGGGAAATATATAATAGTGAAAGTATAAATACCTGTGGTCAGCAGGGATTCTGAAGAAGTGTTCGCCTTCATTCCCCGAGGAATCGCACCACTTCACGCCGCAATAAAGGTGCGACATCGCTGCTCCTCGCTGCGGTGGTAAAGTTTGCGTTTCTATGCGCTCTCGTGCTTGCTTGCGCGACGTCTGCTTGTGCGCTGCGCAGGCTAAGGTAGGCTAAAGTCCCTCAATAAATTATGGAGGGACCTTAAGGTAGGCGTGATGGCGGCGGTACCTAGCGGAGCCACGCACAGTCATGTTTACAAAACTTCTTTAAAACTTTGCCTTCTAATACTCGTGGCTGGTTATAGTTTAATGCAGAAGCACGTTTTTATTTACTACTGTGTACTACCGTGGCCGCGTTATTTTATTTTAATTAGGCTTACTGAGGCCTGCAATCCCCGCCCGTACCAGGTTCGCTGCAATCGTTTCGACGGTAGCGACGCCCCATGGCTCGGACGCCAAACTGCCATCATGCCTCGGGCCTGTCTGAGCTTAGTGCTGCATGCGGCCGCCAGTCCTGACTACTCGAAACCAGAACTTATCGTAGGGGGCGCTTTTTAGCACCGTTTTCGCAGCGCCGCCTGGGCAGCCAGTCAGACCTATCGCGTGCGGTCACGTGTGGCGGGATGTAATGCCACGCCTCCGTGTTTATTTGGAACGCGTACAAGATCGCACACGTCTCGAGTGTTTGCCACGTACGCTGAGAAACGCAAGATAATTGCCCCTTATAGGCCTAACATTGTCTTTTTCATTGTGAACTATCCGCGATCAGTATGAGCTACACCATGCGAGCGCGTGCCGAGTGCTCTACAATGTTGTCAGTGGCACGCTCGTGGCGTATTTCCGAGTTATTTGGAAAGAGTCTGGTGGTTCCTGCGAGCGCGCATTGCCGCCCACCACGCTCGCCTTCACCTCGAAGTATTCGTTTCGAAGGCTGACATCACCGCCAGAGCAAAACGAGGGCGAGAGTGAAAGAAGTGGAGGCGCTGCGCACTTGTAGCAAGCGCAATGCCCCATCCTGATAACTCGAAAACATGCACGATTGGCGTCACTGTGCGATGTTACAGTGCGCTTCGCCGCGCGCTCCCACTGTGTAGCTCATACTGAGCGCGATAGTATGTCCTCCATATGCAAAGGCTTACTGCCACGCAACATATAAATAGCACTCGCACAAGGGCGCCGACGTACCACTTGCCAAGAATGCGAAAGCCACGACAATGATGCCAAGGAAATGTCAAGATCAAATAAGGTGGGTTTATAACTATGCACATATCAACATTTAGCTGTTGTAAGAACGCGGTATGTGGGGACGATTTCAGTTGGGCGACGTCTTGAAGGATGGCGGACCGACAAATGATGCTCACCGTTTCTTTCGTTGCCGCTTTAACTTGAACTGAGCTGTTCGGGCTTCTCGAGAGTTCGACACAGGCTGTGTAAACAAGTGTCCCAGAATCGTTAAATCATGGACATTCCGCACATATATAGTGTTTAGCGCTTCGGTTGTACGACGCTCTCAAGCTAAATCATAATCTGTTTGTACTTGGCACATGACCTATAGTGGAAAAAGCTATCACACCAAAGATTACAGCGGATGCAATGCGTGCTCATGCGCACGCGTGAGATGCAACTTAAAGGAGCACTGACACAAAATTTCGAAGGCGAGATAATGAGTGAAGTAGATGTATGTGGAGCCGTACACAACGTCTACGAAATGTCAAGGGCCAATATAGCCTAGAACATATTTAAAATCAATTTTAAAGTGCATGCCGGGCGACTGAGCGAGATGCGAGCGCTTCGCGACGCCGACATCAACGCGGCGGATGTGTAAACAAAACCTACGTCACGAGTTTGTGTTGGCTGGTGCTGGTTGTGCCCTTGCGCTTGTGCCGTGCTACCTGCCATTTCTTCCTCCGTGCCTGCGGCTTTGCTTGTGCTAGTTGCGTTCTCTTCCGCTTTCGCTCGTCGTTCCCGTTGGCAGATGTTATGGCCCGCTCACGCTAGCGGCAAGCCTGCCGCAACGGCGCGGTGCCGCAGAACGTCGGCCGTCGCCGCACGCGCGAGAGCTGTCCAACTAGCACGGCAAGCTTCGCCGGCGAGGCATTCGCGCCTCCGAAAAAATGGCAGCACTGCCAAAAGCGGTTGTCGTCCACTTCGAATCTATCAAGTGGCCGCCGTGCGCTCTGTAACGTGTAAGTTCCGAACTGATGCTTCCATTTGCTTTAGATTCATGTCCTTAAGCTTCGACAGCAATGTATTCGTCCCGATTCGGCGCCGTTTTTGAGAGCCATAGTCAAATAATCGATGCGTGAGCTTAGCGAGTCGAGATGGGCGCTTCTGAATGCTCGGAGGACATAGATTACGCGTTTGTTAGTTGTTTCTAATCCTCCATAGCTGGCGCCACTTGACCTGGTTCGGCGCCCACCGCACCCACGCTCGCGCGCCGCCTACGTCACAATTTTGCGTGGTCACGTGGCCAGCTGTGTCAGCCGTCCTCCGGAAATAGTGCTGCCTAGCTCGGTGCTCTTTGAAACCGAAACTGCGACTGGGCGCTCTAAGAACGTCTCTAATAAATAACCGTTGCGCACTCG